>NC_030429.2:4567585-4705085 GCF_001660625.3 Ictalurus punctatus
TACACTAGTACTGCTAAAAGAAATAAATGAAAAGTCTATTGCTGAAGTAATGATCGTGTACTTGTACTCATTTTGCCAGTGTACTGTTGCGTAAACTTTTTCTATAAATACCTCAGCAACTTACTGTGAGTTAAATGTTTAAAACGTTAGAACGAACACCCTGTGAACTTATTATAGGCTGCAAGCACGCTTCTAAACCCGGTCGGAATAAAAAAAAAAAATTTGAACGAGGTAAATGTTTATCTTTGTCACCGTAAAGGCCGTTTAAAAGCAGTCTGAAATAATTCACATGAGTAATGCCTGCATGCACTGAGTCGCAAGTGTGTTAGCTTAATACCTAATAAAGTGGCAAATCGCTTGTATCGTAGCATTCATGCAGGTTATTATACAGGTCATGTATTAGAGTTGAGGGGAAGCCGGGATGAAGCGCGCACATGTACACCACTTCTGCCTAATGTGTACTTACATACATTGTTCTGTTTTATTCGGATTAAATCTGTGGGTCAGACGGGTAACGCGACTAAATTGTCGTTTAAAGTGACTTCTTTAGTAGACAGAGACCTCAGCATTATATGTGTTATGCATTATGTGCGCACGATTTCATAATGAAAACTGTGGACATGGTGTTAATATTTCGCATCAGCATAGCACAAACGTATAACGATAGGGAGATTATACATGAGAACATAATAGTGCTGGTTAGTTATAGGGATTATTACCTAATATTTAAAGGAGAGATCGCACTGATCCGATACCCAGCATCGGTATCGGATTATGTAACAGATACCCAGCGTCGGCATCGGATTATGTAACAGATACCCAGCGTCGGCATCGGATTATGTAACAGATACCCAGCGTCGGCATCGGATTATGTAACAGATACCCAGCGTCGGCATCGGATTATGTAACAGATACCCAGCGTCGGCATCGGATTATGTAACAAATACCCAGCGTCGGCGTCAGATTATGTAAATAAATAAATAAATAAATAAATAAAGTGTCGGATTATGTAACAAATACCCAGCGTTGGATTATGTTTAAAAAAAAAAAAACAACAACGTCAGTGTCAGATTATGTAACAAATACCCAGCGTCGGTATCGGATTATGTAACAAATACCCAGCATCAGTATCGGATTACGTAACAAATACCCAGCGTCGGTATCGGATTACGTAACAAATACCCAGCGTCGGTATCGGATTACGTAACAAATACCCAGCGTCGGTATCGGATTACGTAACAAATACCCAGCGTCGGTATCGGATTATGTAACAAATGCCCGGCGTTGGATTATGTAACAAATACCCAGCGTCAGATTATGTAACAAATACCCAGCATCTGTATCAGATTATGTAACAAATACCCAGCATCTGTATCAAATTATGTAATAAATACCCAGTGTCGGCATCTGATTATGTAACAAATACCCAGCGTCAGTGACAGATTATATAACAAATACCCAGTGTCAGCGTCTGATTATTTAACAAATGCCCAGTGTCGGCGTCAGCGTCTGATTATGTAACAAATACCCAGTGTCAGCGTCTGATTATTTAACAAATACCCAGTGTCAGCGTCTGATTATTTAACAAATGCCCAGTGTCAGCGTCAGCATCTGATTATTTAACAAATACCCAGTGTCAGCGTCTGATTATTTAACAAATGCCCAGTGTCGGCGTCAGCGTCTGATTATGTAACAAATACCCAGCGTCTGTGTCTGATTATGTAACAAATACCCAGCATCGGATTATATAACAAATACCCAGTGTCGGCCTCGGATTATGTAACAAATATCCGGCGTCGGATTATATAACAAATACCCAGCGTCGGATTATGTAACAAATACCCAGCGTCGGATTATGTAACAAATACCCAGCGTCGGCGTCTGATTATGTAACAAATACCCAGCGTCGGCGTCTGATTATGTAACAAATACCCAGCGTCGGCGTCTGATTATGTAACAAATACCCAGCGTCGGCGTCTGATTATGTAACAAATACCCAGCGTCGGCGTCTGATTATGTAACAAATACCCAGCGTCGGCGTCGGATTATGTAACAAATACCCAGCGTCGGATTATATAACAAATACCCAGCGTCGGAGTATGTAACAAATACCCAGCGTCGGCGTCTGATTATGTAACAAATACCCAGCGTCGGCATCGGATTATGTAACAAATACCCAGCGTCGGATTATGTAAAAAGAAAATACCCAGCGTCGGTGTCGGTTTATGTAACAAATACCCGGCGTCGGTTTATGTAACAAATATCCAGCGTCTGTGTCTGATTATGTGACAAATACCCAGCATCGGATTATGTAACAAATACCCAGCGTCTGTGTTGGATTATGTAACAAATACCCAGCGTCTGTGTTGGATTATGTAACAAATACCCAGCGTCGGTATCGGATTATGTAACAAATACCCAGCGTCTGCGTCGGATTATGTAACAAATATCCAGCATCGGCGTCGGATTATGTAACAAATACCCAGCGTCGGATTATGTAACAAATACCCAGTGTCTGCATCGGATTATGTAACAAATACCTGGCGTCGGATTATGTAAAAAGAAAATACTCAGCGTCGGTTTATGTAACAAATACCCACCGTCGGCGTCGGATTTTGTAACAAATACCTGGCGTCGGTATCGGATTATATAACAAATACCCAGCATCTGTGTCTGATTATGTAACAAATACCCGGCATCAGATTATGTAAAAATAAAAAACCGGTGTCGGATTATATAACAAATACCCAGCGTTGGTGTCGGATTATGTAACAAATACCCGGCGTCGAATTATGTAACACATACCCAGCTTCGGATTATGTAACAAATACCCAGCGTCGGTATCGGATTACGTAAAAAAATACCCGGCGTCTGATTATATAACAAATACCCAGCATCAGTATCGGATTATGTAACAAATATCCAGCGTCGGTATCGGATTATGTAACAAATACCAGTGTCGGTATCGGATTACGTAATAAATGCCCGGCGTCTGATTATATAACAAATACCCAGCATCAGTATCGGATTATGTAACAAATACCCAGCGTCGGTATCGGATTATGTAACAAATACCCAGCGTCGGTATCGGATTATGTAACAAATACCAGCGTCGGTATCGGATTACGTAATAAATGCCCGGCGTCTGATTATATAACAAATACCCAGCATCAGTATCGGATTATGTAACAGATACACATCATCAGTATCGGATTATGTAACAAATACCCAGCGTCGGTATCGGATTATGTAACAGATACCCATCATCAGTATCGGATTATGTAACAAATACCCAGCGTCGGTATCGGATTATGTAACAAATACCAGCGTCGGTATCGGATTATGTAACAAATACCAGCGTCGGTATCGGATTATGTAACAGATACCCATCATCATCTGTAACTTTTTAATCTTTACCTTCTTTCCGTTTTATTTTCTAAACAGACTAAAGGCGCAAATGTTCACATTCAGATGAATGTAACTATTAACTCTTATTATGCACTACATTAGTTTGTCCCAGCAGGTGGGTGGAACTGTTCTAATCAGCCAATCAGCTACCAGGGGTTGCCCGTGCCATCTTACTGGCTGTCTCTGATTATAGCAGTTCTATCTCAGAACAGCTATTGAATAAGTTAACTGTAGGTTTGGGACATGCTTTATCATGATTTATATTTTTTAAATAAATGATTTAATTCTCCATGCTACCAAAAGTACTATTTTATAGGTTTATAAAAAAATGAAACATAGCAAAGTTGAATATTTTAAATCAAAAACAAAACAAAACTGGAAAACAAAACATGACCTTGTGGTAATCTAGAGACAGCTGCCTACTAGGGTATAGTGGATGTGGACAGATATGCAACATCTGTCACTGTCTTCATCAGTAAGTGTGTAGGAGATGTTGCATCCGCAACCTGCCCTCTGTTAAACCAGAAGCCATGGATGGATCGTGACATTTTCCTTCCAGCTTTCAAATTTGGAGACAGTGAGGCATTGAGTGCAGGCAGACATGACCTGACGTTGTGCATCGAGGCTTCCAAACACAACTAGCCTGCAAACTGATGCTAACGCTAACCTATGGAACAGGGGAGCCAAGCAATCACTGACTATAAAAGTAAAGTAAAGAGGTAAATGCCTTCCTTCCTGAAGAGCTCAACGCATTTCATTCCTCCTTTGAAGCTAACCAGTGACCTGCTCAGCTCTCTCGGAAGATCCAGCATGCACTCCATCTCCAGAAGAATTCCTGAAGAGAATACACACACTCGACTTTTCAGGACCACACGGCTTCCTGGTAAAGTTCTGAGAGCCACCAACTGACATCCTCTCTCACTGAAAATCTCAGTCTTGAGACGTAACATGAGACCAGTAACATGCCTCAACGACTGTCGTACCGTTACGCTCTTTGAAAGACACATATCGAGAGCGGAATTATCGGAACGCTGAACTGATTCATTGAAGATGCAGCATGTTTGGTCAGACAAATGGTACTCGAAGGAAACGAGCACTATGCGACAATGCTCTTCGTCGGGTTCCCGAGTGGTGCAATGGAAAAATTGTTGGTCCTATTGTCAGGACATCGTGAGTTAGAATGCTATTTCTGGCTGAGGCCGTGCTCTGTGGCTGGTAGTGATGGCATTCCTCTCTCCTCTGTCACTCAAACCAATTGTGGGTGTGCGTGAGCTTATTTGTGCACACGAGTTCGCCCTTCCCGAGTGGCTGGCTGCACGTGTCTCAAAAGAAGCATGCGTTAGCCTTGACACTCCTCACTTGATAGCACAACTAGCGAGTGGGCAGGAAATGAGCAAATTGGGATCAAATTGGTCCGTGTTCTATCTCCCCCGCTCCGCACCCATGACCGTGTCGCCAAGTATGAGTCAAGTTTGCTGATGACATGACAATCGTGCGGCGTTAACGACGAGAAAGCGAGGCGGACTGTCAGCGACATCTCTCTCCGTGTTACCAAAAACGACACGTTACCTTCGGAACACAATTCACATACACATAACGACAATGAGCTAGAATTGAATCAAGTTCATAAATATACAACTAACGTAAAAGCACAATGATCTAGTTCTTATGTTGGTGCAGTAAAGGAAACGGTCATTACTAAGAGATGCACCGACGTATCGGCCGATAAAGGCATCCGACGAACAGGGCCGATTATATCCTGTCAATCAAAAGAGGGCGTGTAAACACACGATTACGTGCAGTGTGTAAAGATGTCAATGACAATAAAACTGCAGTCTGTAATCTCTGCACTGCTCAAATTTTACACCGGACGCCGCAGCAGTGAAGCGGGGGTTTCAGCGTCGAGTCTAATTTGTTTTTATTTTATTTTTTTCCGAGCTGCTCGCGCTGAATTAAAGCTCCAGTAAGCCGTTGAAGGATTTAAATGAAGATGAGTTGCGTAAAAAATGTACATGTTGCACAGAGTAGTGTATTTCATATCCGGTTAATGTTAATGACTTAATATCATTTTTAAAAGAAGTTTATATTATATATAAACGAATGTTTACGAATATGAGACGAACAGGAGGTTTTTTAGAATTCGGGCAATGCTATGAACTAATAACATTCAATAAGTTAAGAAATCTTACTTTACTCTTCAGAATGTAGTTCATGTGTTCATGTTCATTTGAGTGATGCGTTCGCTGTTCCTGTGAAACAGCTTGTTGAAATGGAGAGAATAAAGTGTTTGTTTGCATTTCGTTCGGAATTGTGGGATTAACTATTATTAATTTAAAAGAAAGCATAAAAGGCAGAACCAAGATACTGTCGGTATCGGTATCGGTATCGGTTGAGAAATTTAGTATCGGAGCATCTCTAGTAATTCCTTTCCTAATCTGATTAGTACCAGTACTGAAAAAATGTCTGAGGTAGCAGAACTTTTTTCAGTACTGGTATCCCAGGCAGCCTGACTGTGAAGGGTGAAGGGTTTTATAAGTGCTCAGCATGTTGTGCGTCCATTTATTTTCTACCGTATATTTCAGAAGCTCAAGAGCAAATGTACGTCATTTTCAAAGTACAGTAGGAATGCACTAAGTTCGATGGATTTAAAAAAATTGTTTGTTTTTTTTTTAATCGAAGAGAGGTAATCAGAATTTCTTTTCATGTGACTGCAGGCGTTGGATCAGTATTCAGCTGAGCCAAATTCATTAAATCCCATTACAGCTTTCTTCATTTGAACAGCTTGCCATATTAGGCCTGTTGGGAGTTACAATCACTGCTAGAACTAATGATGATTAGGGCTTCACTGCCTGAGGTTATATTCTAAGGTCATCTTGTCCTGTGTCGCGTTCTCTCCGCAGTCTCCCGCTTAGGTTCTGGGTGAACATCCTGAAGAACCCTCATTTCATCTTCGACGTCCACGTGACAGAAGTGGTCGACGCCTCATTATCGGTCATTGCTCAGACCTTCATGGATGCCTGCACTAAATCGGAGCACAAACTCAGCAGGGTGAGTCACACGGGCTCGGAATAAAACACACTAGTGCCAGGAGCTAATAATACACAGAGACTATAGAGAATACATATGGTCCGGTAACATTTTCCTGTTTCCTCCAGGACTCCCCAAGCAACAAACTCCTCTATGCAAAGGAGATCTCCACATACAAAAAAATGGTGGACGAGTAAGTCTTCTTATTCTTATCACATGTTAAAAAAAGAAAAATCCAATAATTATAACTACACAGTCGCTTACGTGTGTATGTAACCGATGCCTTGGTTCCTGATGTAAAACAAAGCATGGCTAAACGTCTCAAGGCCTCGTTGCAACTTTCCCTCCCCCCTTTATGTGCCATGTCCACACTAGTAATGCATTTTCATAGCAAAATGATGTTTTTTACGCTGAGATTATAGGAAAACGTTTGTACCGAGCACGCACTGATGGTGCCTGCTACACGAGCCATTTACGCGGCTGTTTATGTGGTCCGATGCGATGCGCTCCGGCAAAGACGGCTAAGTTAAGTGACTACAACTAGGCTCTCGCTGCAGTCGGTAATGGATTTGAGGTTGGTCGTATAGGAGGGAAGACAAAATGCACTGCAAAAAAAAACATTGTCATCTTAGCAAGTGAAAGTATCTTGAAGATAGTCGATCGGGTCTAGTATTTCTTATTGTAAGATTACAATAAACCACGTTTATGATCATTAAACATATTTCCAGACGTTATTACTTGCTGTTTTTTTATTTGATTGGCAGTTTATTTAGCGTCTTTTCTAGAAGTAAATGCTTAAACTGGGCTAAATGTTTGAAATGAGTACTGATGGCTTAATAATCTTATATTTGGTTCGTTGTAATCTTATTATACTAGAATTTTTTTTTTTGCGGTGTATTTTCAGACAGAAAATATCTATCCTATAGCGAGAGACTAAAATGCCATCAATTGGAGTTAAAATGACCCCCGTCCTAAAGCGTTATCCCAAAGTGCCATTCCAAAGCGTTATTCCAAAGCGCCTTCCAAAAGCGCCATCCCAAGGCGTTATTCCAAAGCGCCATCCTAAAACGTTCTTCCAAAGGGCCATCCCAAAGTGCCATCCTAAAGTGTTATCCCAAAGCGCCATAATAAAAAAGCATTATTCCAAAGCGCCATCCTAAAGCGTTATTCCAAAGTGTTATTCCAAAGCACCATCCTAAAGCATTATCCCAAAGCACCATCCCAAAGCGCCATCCTAAAGCATTATTCCAAAGCGCCATCCTAAAGTGCCCTCAGAACACCATCTCAAAGCGCCATCTCAAAGCGCCATCCCAAAGCGCCATCCCAAAGCGCCATCCCAAAGCGCCATCCCAAAGCGTTATTCCAAAGCGCCATCCTAAAGCGCCATCCTAAAGCGCCATCCCAAAGCGCCATCCTAAAGCGTTATTCCAAAGCGTTATTCCAAAGCGCCATCCTAAAGCGCCATCCCAAAGCGCCTTCCAAAAGCGCCATCCTAAAGCGCCATCCCAAAGCGCCATCCCAAAGCGCCATCCCAAAGCGCCATCCCAAAGCGTTATTCCAAAGCAGCATCCTAAAGCGCCATCCCAAAGCGCCATCCCAAAGCGCCATCCCAAAGCGTTATTCCAAAGCGCCATCCCAAAGCGCCATCCCAAAGCGCCATCCCAAAGCGCCATCCCAAAGCGCCATCCTAAAGCGTTATTCCAAAGCGCCATCCCAAAGCGCCATCCCAAAGCGCCATCCCAAAGCGCCATCCCAAAGCGCCATCCTAAAGCGTTATTCCAAAGCAGCATCCTAAAGCGCCATCCTAAAGCGCCATCCCAAAGCGCCATCCCAAAGCGCCATCCCAAAGCGCCATCCCAAAGCGCCATCCCAAAGCACCATCCTAAAACGTTATTTCAAAGCGCCATCCCAAATCACCATTTCAAATCGCTATCCTAAAGCGTTATCCCAAATCGCCATCCTAAATCACCATTCCAAGTGCCATCCTAAAGCACCATCCCAATGCGCCATCCCAATGCGTTATTCCAAAGCGCCATCCCAAATCCCCATCCCTCAGGTTTATCAGCCCTAGAGACCTTTAAAAAATAAGAATAATTGTTTTTGGTGGTATGCAGTTTTTTTTTCTTTGTAGACAGAAGTACAATACCATGAAAATGTGAAGTGTATCATCATGAGTGTAATTAGAAACATTAGTAATGTAAAAAAAAAAATCGAATGAGAAAACTACTTATTACTTAAACTACTAATACTTATTTTCTTATTTAGTCTAAAAACTAGGAGAATAATTTATGGCGCAAACACCGTTGTTTAGTTTTAAACTAAACGCTGATGACTACCTTTGTTTTGTTTCGTTTTTCCATGATGTCAATCCCACAGTTACTACAAAGGGATCCGACTCATGGTGCCAGTCAGTGACCAAGACATGAACACGCACTTGGCTGAAGTGTCACGGGTGAGAGCGCCTACTTTCTGCTTTCCTCAAGATTCCCGAAAAGCCTCCTGTGCACCTGTTTTAATGTTGTTCTTTGCGTCCTGTAGGCCCATACCGACAAACTGAATACACAAGTTGCCCTCCATCAGCTGTACCAGTACGCCAGCAAATACTATAAGGAGGTAAAAGTGCTGACACACACACTATTCTCAGGATGGATGCTAATCGAGTACATGGTGCAAATAGAGTTTCGGACGTCTAATGTTCTTGCGGTGACTTTAATATCTTTACATCTTCGGAGTTCGTTTTAATGTGACTCTCTCTCTCTCTCTCTCTCTCTCTCTCACACACACACACAGATCATCCTGGCTCTGGATGAAGACCCCGCAGCTCAGTGTAAGCAGCTCACGATGCGACTCCAGCAGATCGCCGCCGCTCTCGAGAAGAAAGTGACGGATCTCTAACCCGTCCACAGAGGAGAGAGACGGACCGAGAGAAAGAGACCGACGTGGGACGAAAAACCCGCCACCGGTCAACGTCGGACTCGAGTCTCTGGGACGGAAGAAGGCCCGGTTAAAGAATAAATGTCCCTTGGTGTGTAATTAGCATATAAATATAATCAGATGTTGAATTTCTTCATGTGTAGAGAAAAAACAAAACAAAAAAGGTTTTAAGAATTGTATTATATATTTTTTTTAACGTGCAGTCTTTATGCGGAAAGCTTTATAAGGAAGAAATATCTTTTTAAACTGACAGCCTTGTGTTGATTTTGTTTATAAAGTCTCTGTATAAACGTGAGGCGCGCGTGTGTGTGTGTGTGTGTGTGTGTGTGTGTGTGTGTGTGTGTGTGTGTAAGATGACTGCTAATTGCTCACACACAGGATGCCTAAATTCTGACCAAATGGGAGATGCTCGGTCATTGGTATTGTGCACTGGTGTGTGTGTGTGTGTGTGTGTGTGTGTGTGTGTGTGTGTGTTTGTTCACCTTGGAATCATGACTAATGCATTGTTCAGCCAAACACCATCGTCAGAAAGCACATAGACGGTTTTCCCAGCAGGGCTTGCTCGTGTTTTTCTATTGATTCAAATCTGCTGAGCTTTTGGTGCCACCTTAGAAACCTGAGGATACACCGGAAAAGCCAGCAGCAGCAGAGCACTTCCTGTCCATACCCTTAAATCATCATCATCAACAACAACAACAACAAGGAAAAAAGCACAGACGAGATTTTGTTTAGGCAATAGTATTCCCAACCGAAAAGTCTCTCAACACAAGGCATGTCATTTTTTTCTAAAAAAACAAAACAACAACAACGTTCCTTTATTTATGTACAGCCATCGTTCTCGTATCAGGATTGACGCTTATTGTTGTCTGTCTGTTCAGTGCACAGTTTCAGTCCGTCTCAGAAATACAGCAGACGCTAACGTTTTATGGTGCAACGTACTAAAAGCTGATGGCAATTCATTCCCGTCATGATTACAGCATGCCTGTGTTTCCTCGAAGAATTGCCTCGACGCGACCGAATCAAACGCTCCGCTGACTTTTTTTAATATAAGCTCGTCCTAATATCATAAAACCGCTCGACCGGGGCTGGGTTTCGTCCAGGACATGAGTTTCATCCAAAAGCACCCCCGAATCTCTTCCGGCGCTCCGTTGAAGACCGTTTTCCGACCTTTTGCCAGCAAGCACACGATTTTGAGGGCTGATCGACTTTTTGTCCTCTCGTCGCTTTCGAGTCTTAGCGTCTTACAGCGTCGTGCGGAAATGAATCCGCGACGGAGACGGGCACTTAGGCACGAGCACAGGTGGGTGCGTACGGCTCGGTACTAAACCTAATGGTACTTTTCAAAGCGATTTGAATGTGTTTGCATCATGTGAATCGTACAAGAAGATTCAATAACGCCTGCTGTGTTTGTTTTTTTTATTATTTATTTTTACGTTTCAGTATTTGTACTCATACCTCTAGATGTCGGAAATATAAGCACCAAATACTGCAATACACACAAAATCCTTCTCACTGTTGTTGAGTACTATGAGCTTTTAAGGTAGCCTCCCCCCCTACCCATCTATGAAGCTGTTCAGTGTTGCTTTCCTGGTTGATCCAAGATCAGTTTTTTTTTTAATACTCAATACTGACTGAGATTTAGAATTTTGGTCAGTCAAAACTGCTTCTTGATCACGACAAATCCCTTTCTCTCTCTTTTTTTTTTTTTTTTTTTTTTTTTCTTCTTTAATCCTCTTTTTGAGCTGTACCTCTCAGGGCTCGTCTTGGCCCTGATTTTACTGCCAGTCGGATACATTTCGGTCTCTGAATAGTGGGAGTTCCTCTTTGAAGTAATGCTGGTCTGTTTTGTCGCCGAACAGTGTGGAGCGTCGTGAAGAAGCCTTGTGGCGCTTGGCACTGCCCACTCAATTCCCCGGCGCTGTAATGAAAGCAGCGGGAGCCGTGTTTGATCTTAATTGCATGTGGGCTGCTGACACCGTGCTTTTCAACACACACACACACGCGCGTGCGTTATTCCTCATTTTTCCATTTCCGCTCGCAACCGGAGACCAAGCCCTTATCCCTTAAATAGCTCAATGTAAAGCTTCTTCAGCCTTTCTTTCACCAGAATGTGCCTTAAACGATAAGTGTTACACCTTTTTTTTTTTGTTTGTTTGTTTGATGATATTTGGTGATAATGGCGAGTTTTAGTCTTAGGGCGTTTGCAGTGTATTTGCAGCCGTGGTGTCGAGTGTAAGTAGGATCATTTTGTGCCGTAGTCACAATGTGCCAATAGGCTAATCAAATAAGAGAGAAAAAGGCAGTTTTTGTATTAGTGTGCATCTTTGGGGTGTCTATGGCTTGTGTTGGTGTGGATGGGTGAGTGTGTGTGTGTGTGTGTGCTTTTGTACTGTAGTTGTATTGGAAACAAGCTTAGTCTGAACTAAACTAAGCTGTGGTGAATGTAAAATAATTTCCTCCCCCCCCAAAGCATCTGCGACTTTGCTTTTATTCCTCATCCGAAAGGAGAATCTTCAATAGAAGTGTTGAGTAGCACAGGGTGTTTCACTGTTGTGTTATCCCTTAGAGCTATAATTTGTTTCTATGCTATTCCATAGTGTGTATGAAAAATATCTATACTCGATGACCTTCTTACTGCTGTGCAGTTATTTTTATTCTTTCATGTCTTATGATATTATATGCCTTTGTATCAACAGAAAAGCAAATCTGTCAACAATGTATTCTTGTGTAATATCCTATGCATTTGAAGTCCTGGAAAATGGCGATTGTTGTGCTGTTATCAAGATGTTAACTTCCCGTCCCCACCTTCCTCACCCTTCCTTGTGGTTGTATAGTGAACCAAGAAATCCTGGGACTCTTAACGTACAGTAAGGCGGGAGAATAAAGATTAGCCGTGGCTCTTTCAGGCCTGGCACCTCAGAAGAGTTCTAACACGCCTAATCTGTTTGTACTGAAGTGCTCGCCGCTCAGCAAGGGTCAAGGCCTGACTAAACACCTTGCGCCCTTACATCAATAAAGAGACACTTCCATTTCATCGCCTCTCTCTGTGTGGTGTTTTTTTTTTTTTTTTTCCCCTCCTCCCGCTGGATGAACATCTCGGATATGACTCGACCACGACTGAACTGCTGTGTAACCTGTAAATGAGTTTGTCCTTATTGATGTTAACAGAAAAGGTGGTCAGTCGGTGAGCAGACTGTATTTATGATGCGTAATTGTCACTGATTAGTGTTGATGACCTTTTGAGTTTTCATTATAGAGAATGTCGGTGCATACACCGATCAGCCGTAACATTAAAACCGTTGACACGAATAACATCGATTATCACGTTACAGTGGCACCCGTCGAGGCGGGGTGGGATATGTTATATTAGGCAGGAAGTGAACAGTCAGTTCTCAAAGTTGATGTGTTGGAAGCAGGAAAAATGGGCAAGCGTAAGGATCTGATTGAGTTTGACAAGGGCTAAATAGTGAGGGCTAGACCACTGGGTCAGAGCATCTCCAAAACGACACGTGTTGTGTTCCCGTTATGCTGTGGTTAGTACCTATTAAAATTGATTCACGGATGGAAACCGTGAAACCGACACGAGGGTCATGGGCACCAAAAGGCTCGTTGATGGCGCATGCGGTGCAAAAGCGACAAGTCTGGTCTGAACCTACAGATACTATAGCACAGATTGCTGAAAAAGTTCATGTTGGCTGTGATAGGAAGGCGTCAGAACACACAGTGCATCACAGCTTGCTGCGTAGTCGCAGACGGGTCCAAGTGTCCATGCTGACCCATGTCCACCACTGAAAGCGCCTACAATCGGCCCGTGAGCATCCGAACTGGACCGTGTAGCAATGGAAGAAGGCGGCTTCGTTTGATGAATCAAGTATTCTTTTACATCACGTGGACATCACGTGGTGCGTGTGCGTCGCTTACCTGAGGAAGAGAAGGCACCAGGATGCACTATGGGAAGAAGGCAAGTCAACAGAAGCTCTGGGTAATGTTCTGCTGGGAAAACTTGGGTCCTGACATTCATGTGGATGTTACTTTGACACGTACCAGCTACTTAAACACTGTTGCAGACCAAGTACACGCCTTCAACGGTATTCCCTAACGACAGTGGCCTCTTTCACCAGGATAATGTCCCCTGCCACTCTGCACAAACTGTTCAGGAACGGTTTGAGCAACATGACGATGAGTTCAAGGTGTTGACTCGGCCTCCAAATTCCCCAGATCTCAATCCGATCAAGCATCTGTGGGATGTTTCCAGACAAAAAAGTCCGATCCATGGAGGCCCCACCTCGCAACTTACAAGACTTAAAGGATCTTCTGCTAACACCTCAGTGCCAGATACCACAGCACACCTTCAGGGGTCGTGTGGAGTCCATACCTCGACAATAAGCAGGTGGTTTTAACGTTATGGCTGATCAGTTGGTTAAATATTTAAACTTCAGTATGAATAAATACTTCACTACGCACCAGTATTAAGTGCAATATTCAAAAGCATCTGCATCTAAAGCAACACGCAGTGTCAAAAATAAACAATACCTGCAAAGCATTATTCCAGGGATCCCAACAATGGCCCAGAAAATCTCAACCCAAGGAAGATTAATTAAATCACTGCATAAATAAATAAATCTAAAAAAAAAAATAAAAAAGATGAAAGCAGACACTGCTTTGTGCCAAAGAGAGAAAATCAAAGCGAAGATGAAGTCCCATGAAACCAAACCAACTGAGCAACAGCAATGCAAGTTATGCTCATGTACCCCATCATACCACCCCCCCCCCCCCTTTCCTCACCGCCCCCACAGCAAAAACAGAAAAGAAAAATTACTAACGAGAAACCATCCCAGACAGGCACCAACCTAGAATAAATATTTTCCATTACTGAGAATTCCTCATGGGTCACTGAGTCAGAAAAGTCATTGTGACCTGTAATTGTAAGAGGAGCACATTCACAGTTAAAGGCCGACAAAAGCATTATGACAATGCGGCAAGCGGGATTTTTTTTTTTACTTGATATTATTTATAGAATAAAAAAACAAAATCCTCTCAGCATCTGTGAGCTTTCCAGTCCAGAAGGCCGTGCTTCACATGGCTGCTCAATCAATCAAATGAAATTAATACAAGGGTTTAAAAAAAGCTTGTGTTTCTCTTGCTGACAACATAATGATTTAAACACTTGCACACTTCCTTCCATCTCAGCCGGCGGCATCACTCATGGTTCATCACTCAACGAGTGTGTGTGGGGGGGGTGTTCTATCCTGCAGCCATGTCTAATCCCTTCTCACACTTCAGAAATTCTTAAATGTATTATTTTCTCCTTCCATTTACATACAAACAAACAAAAAGCAATGGAGACTGTAATTAAACTAGAAGACCGAGTTATGTTTAGTGTGTTGTCCTGATTAGTATTGCCTTGGTTGACCACAAAAGCAGATGCTGTGGGTGGGTAATGACAGAAGGATACGTCTCTTACACAAAGACGCTCGTAATGAAGCCTAGTTTGCATTGTACAGTGGATATAAAAAGTCTACACACCCCTGTTAAAATGGCAGGTTTTTGTGACGGGGAAAAAAAACAAAAACAAAACCAAGATAAATCATCTCGGAACTTTTTACCACGCGCAATGTGAACTATCTAAAAAGTCAGTGAAATTCAGTGTGCGCACTCTTTTATAATTGGGGATGTGGTTATGTTCAACCAATCACATTCAATCTCATGTTCAAAAGTAATTATCAAACAGCTGTCACCAATGAAAGTATTCTGATTAACCACAGCTGTTTCTGGAGGATTTTCATCTGACCGCTGAAGCCATGGTCCGCAAAGAGATTACAAAGCATGGTATGTCACTTATTTAAAGATCTCGATCGGGAGAGGGGTATAAAAGTATTCCCAAAACATTAGATGTACCATGGAACACCGTGAAGGCCGTCATCAACAAGTGGAGAAAATGGACCGCTACAGTGACATCACCAAGAGCGGGATGTCCGTCCAAAATTTACAAAAGGACAAGACAAAAACTTTCCAGGGAGGCTGCCAAGACATTGAAGGAGCTGCAGGAAAATCTGACAAGTATTGATTACTCTCTGCATGTGACGATAATCTCTCGTATTCTTCACATGTCTGGGCTATGGGGTAGGGCGGCTAGACGGAAGCACTTTCTCACACAAAAAAAAAAACATCCCAACTAAATCACCCCAAACCATGTGGCAAAGTGTCTTATGGTCTGATGAGATCAATTTCAAAATGTTTCTTTGATGCAAAAAAAAAAAGGCACCACCAAAAGAACACCATACCCATGGTGAAGCATGGTGGAGGCAGCATCATGCTAGAGGGCTGCTTTTCTTCAGTCAGAATTCGATTTGTTGTTTTTATCAAGGTGGAGGGGATCATGAATAGCTATAAATACCAGTCGATTTTAGTGCAGAACATTCATGTGTCTGCTAGTAAGCTGAAAATGAAAAGGAATTTCACCTTTCAGCACGATAATGACCCGAAGCATATATCCAAATCAACAAAGGAATGACTTAACCAATAAGAAGACCACTTTAACAGGGGTGTGTAGCCTTTTTACATCCACTGAAGATCGTGAATGATGTTCTCGTCCTCTGTCTCTTTAGGCAAGATACTATAACTCGTAATTTACTGGCCATTTACCATACCTAGTGCTGATAAAATATGCCTATTGTTTTTATAAAGTGTTTTCCTCCAACTCAGTTTGGCCTTGGTGTCTGTAGAATATGTCATTCTTTTTACTCTTTGAGCATTTATCTCTATATCTCACATCGCAAACAGCTTTTGAAAAATGCCTCCTTGAAACCTTCTGCAGCAAGTTGAGGACATGTAACAAAAGAAAAAAGATTAAAGTAATGCATTGACTGCATGGCAGACTGAGGCTGTATCTTAATACCGAAAGAGTGTACAACTGACATGAAGGATATTGTTGTCAGTTTACTCTAAGACTGAACTCAAGGACGCAAGAGCTGAGAGAATTCCTCTGCTGCTATGTGTCCACTTGCATTTTCTCCACTGCATGCTGCTGCACTGGCTTTCCTTACTCATTTCCACATTTTTATATCTAGGGAAAGTAAGTTGCAACCTTAGAATTATAAGGCGAAGATCCAGTTTAAGGTCTGGGTGATGCACAACATCTGGACACAACCAAAAACCAATGAGAGCTGAAATTCTGATCTGTCGTCTCATATTCATCTTTTGATCTCAAACCCAAATGTCTTCAATGTTTAGTGAAAACAATAGGCCTTGCTGTTCCAATATTTCAGAGGGGACTGTAATTGTAATGATGCACATCTGTATACAACCACTGGACTTTAAAAAAGTAAGAAAAAGTTTGAAAAAATATGATAAAGTTTCCCCTTATCAAGCGCAAGCGAGCTGAGTGATTATATTATAGATCACTCCATTCCCATATCAGCGGATGAGCGATTTTACAGATTAATTTGCTCTGATTAACTTCACTGTGTCAGTATCTATGAAGGCTTTATATTGATATACTATTTATATATAAGGAGAGACAGTTAAATATAACAGAAGACAACATTCAAATGGTGTACAACAATTTGTCTGTATAACAATTCTGACAGGAAAAAAGGTAAAAAAATAAAATAAAATAATAATAATAATAAAAAAAACTTTTTAAAACTAATTCCATTGAGTGTGTGCACTGTAAAAAAGAATTTGTTCACTCAACTTAACTTATTGAGTTGTCTTTTTGCTTTGACTCAGTTAAGTTGTATTTACGTAAAATAATAAGTCATTTCAACTTAAAAAGTTTTGTTGACATGATTAAATAATTGACCCAACTACTCACTTCAAGTAATGCAGACTTCCCAAGTTCAGTTGAAATACTGTTATAAAAGTAAGGTGAACTTAACTTTTTCAAACTGTCTGTACTAAAATTTGAGTTCATTTAACTTAATGTGGCAAGTTCAACCAAATAAATAACAATCCATTTTCCATATGAAAGACTTCATCAATTGTTTCACTTATAAATTTACAAATTTAAACAGAACAAGTCAAACAGGTTCAAATATCCAGAGCTACAAGCTACAATAGCCAGTGTTTCTTTTAACTCTTTAAGCAAAAGGTTAAAAATGTAATATTGTGGTAAGATCAATTTGAGTAAACAAAAAATCTATTACAATTGTAAAATAAATAAATAAATAAATAAATAAATTAAAGAATTTCTCAAAATATACAGAAAAAGCAAGCAGAAATCAGTCCTTGCCTAACAAAATTACATTTCAATTGCCCAGTGTTTAAAGGTGAAAATATAAAACATAATTGAAGTCATGCTGTTGAGGCATAGAAACTGTAACATACACAACACAACAACACATGAAATTCAATTCAATTCAATTCAATTCAATTTTATTTGTATAGCGCTTTTTACAATAGACATTGTCTCAAAGCAGCGAAATCTCTCTTACAAGAAATCCATAACACCCATCTCTACTTGAGCAGTTTATTTTTAAGTGAATGTACTCGTGCACTGCAGGCATCAGTTCCAATGTTCATGAACAGCCTCTGAATGACCTCAAAGGTGTATGTGAAGTTTTGGGGGTAGTTTATGTTAAGTGTATAAAGGAATCCCATCAAGTTGACAAATGCATTTGGTACATCACCAAGATTGCGTAGAACGAAAACTTCTTCGAATATAAGTGTTACATCGCTGCAGTCGCTGCAGCCCTTGATTAAATCTTCTTCAGAATCTGTGTGCTATTAAAAACAAAGACAAACTTTAAAATGTGCTTTCACACGTACAACTTCACAAGCTCAACGACTTAAGAACAGCGTGAGTGAACCGATCTTAACTTTACTAGTTATCGCACAAAATGAATTCATATTAGAAGGTGGGAAAAAATACAGTACAACTTCCTGAAATTTATCATCTGTCATGAAAATAATACAAGGTATACTCCATCAAAATAGTTGGAAATATCAATACATGGACTTCCATTATCTGAATATCTTCCAACATCCCTTCTTACTTTCCTCACAGACACTTACCTCACAGATCTGTAAGAACTGAGATGGATTCTCCCACATGTACAATGGCAGCCCCAGCAGTACTGCAACCCTCTTCTGTTGATTTGATGCCTCAAAAGTACAAATGTTTTATATTCAAATTATGCAGGACAAGAGAAATAGCAAGAAAGGAAAGGACCACAGTATTTACAAAACAAGAACACCTGAAATAAATCTACTCACATTTTTATCCAGGCTCTCCAGTATGGCACTCATTTCTGCGATGTCTGCATAGTGCCTCGAGCGGTACAAATACAGCAGCTTTGTGACATGTTTGTCAAGACCCTCATAAAAGGACTTGCTCAGGTCCATCGACACGTCTGGTGAATTCTGCACTGATCTCCAGTCATTGCAGAACATCAAACAAACATAACACATAAACATGTTAAACAACACTGCAAAAAAATGTTGGGGTTACGCATGTAACCCTTTTCCCTGAGAAGGGAACTTCGACGTTGCATTTAGTATAACAGTATGGGAAGCACCCTTGCGCACGTGACCGGTATCTGAAGCTTGTGTAAAATCATGCCTCTACTTATAGGCCTGCCATGATCAGGTGACGTGGCAATTAAGCGCATCACATGATATATATATGGCACCTGTGAACCATGCCGCCAGCCTCTATTATCTGAAGCGAAGACGCAATTCACAGACCTGCCATGGTATGACAAAGCTATGCAACGCTTCGTTCCCTTCTCGGGGAACAGGGTTATATGCGTAACCCGATGTTCTCTTTCAAAGGGAACTTCGACGTTGCATTTAGCATAACAGTTTAGGAACGGGAATATCCACTCCGTCATACTGAGGGTACGGCCTGTTCAAAAAGACCCAAGCCCGAGGGTCACTGCAAGACACTCGAGCCTGGGGTGGAATGAATATCCAGGCTGTAATAATGCATGAATATGTGTTGTAGACCATCCTGCAGCAGCACACATCCTGCAAGAATACCCCTTTGGACAAAGCCTTCGAGGAGGCGACCACCCTAGTGGAATGAGCTCTTATGCCCAGAGGCGTGGCGAGACCGCACGCCTCGTAAGCCATAGAGATTGCTTCCACTATCCAATTAGAGAGGCTCTGCTTTGACACAGCATCACCTTTACTGTCGCCGCCAAAGCAGACCAGCCACTGCTCCAACTTACGCCACTGGCCAGAGCGGTGGACGTAAGTACAGGGAGCCCTTACTGGACACAGCAGGTGCATCCTCTCTTGTTCCGGTGTGAGGAATTGAGGAGGGCAGAAAGCCTGCAACACCACAGGGTGGGCAGCCGATGTAGGCACTTTAGGAATATAATCCGGCCTAGGATACAGGAAGGCCTTGGCTAATCCAGGGGCAAAGTCAAGGGAGGAAGGGGCAACAGAGAGAGCTTGTAGATCTCCCCCTCGCTTGAGATATGTCAGGGCCAGTAGAAGAGCTACTTTTAGAGTCAGAGGCTTCTCAAGGGCTGACTCTAAGGACTCAAATGGGGCACCTGACAGACCTTCCAAGACCACAGAAAGGTCCCAGGAAGGTATGCGCGGCCTGCAGATGGGCCTCAGTTGTCTGACACCATGTATGAACCTCGAAGTTAGAGGATGTTGCCCCACAGAGGCTCCATCAACAGGGGTGTGGCTGGCCAAAACAGTGGCCACATAAACCCTGATTGTAGAAGGAGCTAACCCTGCTGAGAAATGTTCTTGTAAGAACTCCAGGACTGTAGCTATTGCACAGTTCACTGGGTCTAGCTGAAGTTCCTCACACCACAAGACAAAAAGCCGCCACTTGAGCACATACAATTTCCTTGTGGATGGTGCTCTAACATTTAACATGGTCTCTACAACCTCAGTTGTGAGACCAGAATCTATGAGCTAGTGCCCCTCATTGGCCAGATACACAGTTTCCATAGTTCTGGCCGAGGGTGATAATCAGCCCTCCGGCTTGAGACAGTAGATCCCTGTGGATGGGAATCTCCCAAGGAGTACTGTCGAGCAGGGAAATTATCTCTGAGAATCATATTCAAGCTGGCCAATAAGGTGCTACTAGCAGCAGACGTAGACAATCTTGGTGAACTCTCGCTCGAACTTGTGGGAGCAGAGCGATCGGGGGAAAAGCATATAGACGTGACCTCGGCCACGTGTGCACCATAGCATCCAGCCCCAATGGTGTGGGAGGAGTGAGGGCAAACCACAGCTGGCAGTGTGTTGTCTCCACGGAGGCAAACACATCCAGTTCCGCTTGTCCGAACCTCTGCCATATGGACTCCACCACTTGTGGAGAAAGACTCCACCCCCGGGCCTCAGCCCCTGCCTCGACAGGATGTCTGCCCCTACATTCTGACTGCCCGGAATGTACATTGCACTCACTGACAAAAACTTTCCCTCTGCCCAGAGAAGGATTAGTTGCGCCTGCCTGAACAGGGGGTCGTGAACGTAACCCTCCCTGGTGGTTGATATATGAGACCACCGCAGTGTTGTCTGACACAACTAGCACATGGTGACCTCTCAACTGAGGAAGAAAGAATTTCAGTGCTAGGAATACGGCCCGCATCTCTAGGTGATTTATATACCACTCCAGATGAGGGCCGCTCCAAAGACCGTAAGCTGGACAGCCATTTAAGACTGCACCCCAGCCTGTGAGGGATGCGTCTGTCATTACCGTCTTGCGGTATAAGGAGACGCCCCTAGAGTGTGACCCGAGGCTAGAAACTACGGGCACTGCCGCATGACACTGATTACTCTCAGAGGTTTCATCCTCAGATGAAACCCCCGACTTTTTAGTCACCACTGAAACAGTCTCATGTGCAATAGGCCCAATGGTATGACGTTAGCTGCTGCCTTCTGCACCTCCCTTGCACTAGCACTGACCCGGGCTCCACTCATGGAGGCCTGGACGAACTCGACGGGGAAGGAACTGGCTGAACGCCGCCGTTTGCTGTTTTGCCTCACGAAACCTGTCAGCGATGCCATTAACTGCGCTGCCAAACAGGCCGGAAGGTTTAACAGGGGTGTTCAGCAAGGAGACCTTATCTTTGTCCCCCATCCCTGAGAGGTTGAGCCATAGGTGCCTCTCCGCCACAACCAGGCTACCCATTGAACGGCCGATATGACGGGCTGTTTGTTTGGTCACCCAGAGAGAAAATCTGTGGCGCGGCACAGCTCTGCCACTGCCTCGGGTCCAATTCCCTCCCCAGTATTGAGCTCACTCAGCAGGTCTGCTTGGTAGGCCTGCAACACTGCCATTGTATGCAGTGACCCACAAGCAAAACCCGCTGCCGCATAGGCTTTGCCCACCAACGCCGAGGTGGCCTTACATGGCTTAGAAGGTAAAGTTGGCCTCCCTAAATTACCTGCCGTTGATGGAGAGAGGTGGCTGGCAAGCGCCTCCTTCATCTTTGGCATCGCTAAATAGCCGTGCTGCTCACTCCCCATGACAGCTGAGTAATCAGACGTTGAGGGGTTATAAACATGGCTTTCTCCAGTGTGTGGTTTTCTCCAGAAACGTGATGTATCTCATCATGCACTTCTGGAAAAAAGGGTAGTTTTCTGCGGTGTGAGGGAGCTTTATATTTATTTTCACTGGAGAGGAAGCGCTCATCCAGCCTGCTATGAGCCACTTCCTCTTCCCCGGGCCAGTCTATATTAAACTTTTTAACTGCCCTAGTAATCACCTCAAGCTGCTCTTTATGTGCTTGAGAGCTGCTGTCGGTTTTTGGTGCAATGGCACCGGTGTTTTGGCTTTCCATAGGGGAAGGAGGAGTCGCGACGCGAGCTCCAAAGTCAGGCGGAGGGCCAGACCCAGAAGACAGAGCAAGAGATAGAGCAGCACTCATCTCCGGCTCCTCTTCCAAATCCATATGAGAACTCCACGACCTTAGCCAGCTGGCTGCTTTGGCAGCGGCCTGCCCAGATTTGCGAGGCTCTGAAACCCAACTCCCTTCGGACGAGAAGAGAGCGAGTCGAGAGCAGAGCTGCCTAATCGTGAAATGTTCACAGTGCTGACAGTCAGATCCCTCGAGGGCTGCTGTCGCATGCTCTACGCCCAACCACTTCATACAGAAAGCGTGTCCGTCTGCTCCCGTGATGAAACGGGAGCAAAGCGTAACACACTTTCTGAATTCTTTCTCGCTCATTATTTGCGTCTCTTTTCTTTTCTTTTTTTTCTAAAAAAGGGATAGAAAAGTTTAGAGATTTTGAGAAAATATAGAGTAGAAATTAAGCGTTTTTTGTCACACAGACAACAGACATGCAGTCTCGCTGAAGATAATAAGGCTGGCGGCGTGGATTAGAGGTGCCATATATATATATATATCACGCGACGCGCTTAACTGTCACGTCACCTGATCATGGCAGACCTATAAGTAGAGGCATGATTTTACACAAGCTTCAGATACTGGTCACGCGCACAAGGGCACTTCCCATACTGTTATGCTAAATGCAACGTCAAAGTTCCCTTTGAAAGGGAACTCACTTGAATTTTCACAGTGCAGGTCAAATGTCATAAGGTTCCATTCCAAACTACTACCGACGACTGTACAATGTAGCCAAATGCATAAAGTTACACTGTACTTTAGGTAAAAGAACAAAAGATGCAAGGTTAATCATTTTTTTCATATTGGATATGACAAAAAAGACAGTTACTTCAGTGCCTGAAGTAATTCTATGAAGAAAAGAAAAAAAAGTCATTCAAAAATGTAATAAACAGTGTACACAAGCAAGATCAGGACCAAAGTAATAGATTCTCACCAAATCTCTTGATATAGTTCATATTTATGTCATATATATATATAACATGGAGCCTATCCCAGGGAGCATGGGGCACAAGGCGGGGTACACCCTGGACAGGGTGCCGATCCATTGCAGGGCACAATCACATACACACTCACACACCCATTCATACACTACGGACACTTTGGACATGCCAATCAACCTACCATGCATGTCTTTGGACTGGGGGAGGAAACCGGAGTAACCAGAGGAAACCTCCACAGCACGGGGAGAACATGCAATCTCCGCACACACAGGGCCACGGTGGGAATCGAACCCCCGACCCTGGCAAACGTGCCAACCACTAAGCCACCGTGCGCCCATTATATATATAGAATACTTTCTGAACGTGCTTGAAAGTATCAAACTAAAATAATGGTGATAAGGATTAATAAAGGACGTGTAGTATGAGGAAATGTAAAGTAGGACAATTATTATAATAAAAATAACAACAGTATTTACAGAAAACATTGTGTAGTTTTCTAGCATCATTTGTCTGGACATCTCTTTCTTGTGTGTGTGTGTGTGTGTGTGTGTGTGTGTGTGTGTGTTTGTTTATTTATTTATTTATTTAGCATTTAACGACTTGCATACTTAAACAAACTGCTTGAAATCTAATATGCAAGCATAGCCACAAATATTAACACAATCACTCAGGAGTAACTCAGGGCAATGATGAGTTATCTTTTTCCTTTGTTGTTTTATTAACTTTAACGATATTATAGGCTATGCATTGCAGTATACGACTGTTTTCATCCACTTAATGTAGGACTTGGCCTTGATTAATTGCTTAGCATTAGGCTATGCAGTCTGTTAGTTCACCTCTCCTCTCAATTCGAGTCATTCTTCTTTTATCACGTCACATTTGATTAGTTCACGTCTCAAGTCTTCAGGTTCGAGGCATTCGTTCATCACGTGACTGCTCCATATTCTGAATGCAGTGGGGCTGTGAAGTGCTGAACGAACGACTCGAACCAAAGACTCCAGAGGTGAACTAATCATTTCTGTTTCCGGTACAGAACATATGGGGATGTTGCTGCGCATGCGCGTTCAAAAATGAACGGATCACTCTCTAAGACAATTCGTTGTTCCCGAATCATATTAAAGATTCGTTGGAAATGAACGAATCACTCTCTGAGATAACTCGTTGTTCGCGAATCATATTAAAGATTCGTTGGAAATTAACGAATCACTCTCTGAGACAACTCGTTGTTCCCGAATCATATTAAAGATTCGTTGGAAATGAATGAATCGTTCATGAACTACACATCACTACACGGTGCGCGAGCACTTCATTAAGCTCTCTCTCACGATTTTTGCTTATTTAACACCACGCAGTTCCTGCTCTGTATTCTCGCATTCACATAAAAAAATTACATAAAGTAGATAAATAAACATTGAATATGGTGCACACACACATATTTACATATTGTGATATGTAGCAATATCTCAGAGGATAGTTTATAGTGTCGCATGTGAATTTCGTCCTCAGGCTAACCTACCCCCTTATTTTTGCAAATCAAGGAGATAAATTGTTGATATATTAAACGTGTATTAAGTGACTATAAGAAATAATACTTAGCTAGTTTTGTTTCGTTACTTTTATAGATATTTAATTTTAGTTCGCTGCCTAGCAACAACATAATACGATTAGCCAAACTATGTGTGGATTAGCCGCGGTTAAATTCGATGTAGAAACGACGTAAACAATACTTGTATTGTTTACTATTAGAAACAATACACTATTCTATAGTACATGTCGTTTTTACAAGTGATGAAATCAATATGAACAAATATTTACTTACCAAATTTGACAATGGTGGAAGATTTCAATCTTGCCCTGCAACATCTATCGTCTTCTGTCTTATCTTTGCCATGTGATCTTCTATTGCTATTTAATTTAAATAATAATAATAATAATTGCCAACATGTGAATGGGTACTCATACACTATGGTCTACCATGCATGTCTTTGGACTGGGGGAGGAAACTCAGGGAAAACATGCAAACTCCACACACACAGTGGGTGGGAATAGAAACCCTGACGCTGGAGTGTGAGGCGAACGTGCTAACCACTAAGCCACAATTCATTCACCACTGAAATTCATTTTGTTTTTAATCTTAAATTATTTAAAGTGAATGTAAACCTTTGTGTGGGATAAATATTATAATAAAGTTATGAGTCATTTCATTTTAGCTTCATGCAGCTTGCAATCACTTTGTGTATGAATATTATGAAAAGTGTAACCCAGAAGCTTAGAAATGTATTTGTGTGCACATTATCGTCGTTATTTATATACAATAAAATATATTTCCAGTCAAGCAGAGCAGTTGATTTATGCCCAAAGCGTACAGGCTCCTAAACTGAGCGGATGAAAATGCCAAACACAGCCCTAAACTCCTCAGGGATTCTTTTTATTCATTCTCATAACATTCATTCATTTAGGACAATATACTGTATATAATAATATAATGTAACATACATATTATATATATATATATATATATATATATATATATATATATATATATATATATATATATATATATATTATTTGCGTGTGTGTGTGTGTGTGTGTGTGTGTGTGTGTGTGTATTATATTGCTGAATTGTTTTATTATTATTTTTTATTATTTAATTTAAAAGTTTAATTCCGGACTTCCAGATTGTTGGAACAGTGTTGCTATGCAACATGCCTTGATCCTTTAACCTGACGTGTCTTTGTTCGGTGACGTCATAGAAGAGCTCGGTTTATACGAGAGAGAAAAGAACACGGTGCTTTCAGATACTCACTGAACTTTGTGCGATTAAGGTGATTATTGTACTTGCTCTTATCAAGAGAGAAAAATGAATAAGTTTCCGAGTGCACTTCGAGATGGTGCAGTGAAACTTCCGCTGCGCCCCCTACTGTACACGGCCGGAGCTGCAGCCACCGCAGCCGGCATTTACTATTATGTGAAACGAGACGATGGAATGAAAACAACATCGGACCCCGAGGTTACAACTGAAGGTACAACTATTTCTCAGTCGTGCCGCTGTAACCATGAAGTGCTCAGTTTAATTCTGTCCTTTAAAACAAATGAATTTAGTAGATTTGTTCAGTCCTTCAAAAGCTAACAGGCTGTAATCCTACTTTGGCTTCATGAATGTGTAATAAAATCTGTCAGTGTGTTGTTAGCCTTAGCCCACATTAGACATGTACAGTGCATCCGGGAAGTATTCACAGCACTTCACTTTTCCCACATTTTGTTATGTTACAGCCTTATTCTAAAATGGATTAAATTCATTATTTTCCTCAAAATTCTACGAACAATACCCCATAATGACAACGTGAAAGAAGTTTGTTTGAAATCTTTGTAAATTTATTTAAAAAAAAAAAAAAAAAGCACATGTACATAAGTATTCACAGCCTTTGCTCAATACTTTGTTGAAACACCTTTGGCACCAGTTACAGCCTCAAGTCTTTTTGAGTATGATGCTACAGGCTTGGCACACCTATTTTTGGGCAGTTTCTCCCATTCTTCTTTGCAGGACCTCTCAAGCTCCTTCAGGTTGGATGGGGGCATCGGTGCACAGCCATTTTCAGATCTCTCCAGATGTCAGAAAGCCTGTCCTAGGAACTAATGTTTGATTATCGTTTCCTGCACATTCTGTTATTAGCGACGCACATTATTAGCGAAGCACAGATCACTGCTAATTCTTACATGCTGCTGGTTATGTTCTGTGTAATGCGTTCATGCAATACGTACCACATACAGTATCACAGCTGCATACCTCAGATGTATATTTAAGACTGTAAATAAATGCTTCATTATCAAGAATCTCTTCTCCACTCCTGATTCTCTGATCGGAATCTGATCCATATTCGGCCGCCTCAACCAGCTGAAATCTTGATTGTAGTGAGACTTTGCAACATTATTATGGTCCTTTGAGCCGGATTGAGAGCAAAATCAAACCAATATGGATCCAGCAGTAAGTGACACACTAGAGACAATGGACAGACCTCGTCGCAGGAATAATCTGCCTTCTCACCTGGACGATTACGAGGTTGGCTACTGACCCACTGAGGACTCTCCTCCTACTGCTTCTTCCCACTGTCCCAGTCAACCAAGAAGCAGCTCGAGGAAAACGTCTCGCAGTGGCGCTAGCTCTCACTCCAGGACAAATAGGCGCTCTATCACTTCCACTGGTATTTACCTTCCACTGGAAAACTCTAGCGTCCAGACTGTTATGTTGGAGAAGATGTGGAGAAGATCAAACAGAGGCAGTAAGATAGTGTCCACCAGCAGGTTGAGGAGGACTCAGTGGCTGATGTGGAATACCAGCGGCAACAGACACAAGCTAAAGAAGCCCAGCGTATTCAAGACGAAGCTCTCACAGCAAAAGAGTCCTTATCCAAGCATCTAGAAAGACTGCATAAGCTGCAACAAGCAGAAACTGAGCTCGAGGTAGCGAAGCTCAAATCCTCCATGGTTCTTAAAGACTCTGGTTCCATGACTCCTGTGACTCCAGGCTCATCTGACCGCCTTTCACCTCTGTCTCAGCTTGTACATTTCAGTCCAGTCATAAGTCCACCTCATCTATCATCCTCCCCCAGCAGCCCTCAACTCGAGCACCAGCTGTGACCTCAACCATATCAATTTACCCAACTGTACAGATTATTCCTGCTGACTATTGGGTGTCTCAGCCATCACTTAGACCACTGCAGTTGACAGCCGAATCCAAGTGTGCACCACTTGTAGCGCTCCACCCGATACCACAAGTAGTCTCATCACCCGCCTCCAATGTATCTCAGACTACTCCTATAACCACACCAGCTTGCACCGTGCTATCGTCATCGAATATGGTACCCTAACCTCTCTCAGGAGACATAGTCATGTCCACGACTGCACACCCATTGGGTACAAGCATGCCGTCTGTGCCACAGCAGTCCACCACATCAACACAGCCATATGCGGTACTGCAGACAGCAATTCCTCCTGTGATCACATGTGCATGTCTGCTGCAGCCTTCAGTTACCCGCTCTCAGGCTTCAGCTGTGCCACCTACTGGGCCTAGCCATGCTCACCCACCTCCATTCATACCCTTTCCGCATGAGGGTCATCCCGCATATCCTGGTACAGAGCTACTGTTTGCATCAGCCTATGGCATCCCATAACCCAAGTAGCCCGTGTTCGAAAGTGGTAATGAGAGTGACTGCCTTTTTAAAGTTGGCACTGGACAATTTGTTGAGTAATCGTAGTCACCTCAGTGAACAGTACAAATATCATGTCTTGCTAAGCCATTTGAAACCTCCCAGTGCTCAGCAGCTGGCTAAAGCCTATATGTACCATCCACTTCCTTACTCCACTGCATTGCAGGCTCTTCAAGATAAGTATGGTCAGCCAAGACAGCTTGTTCAGTCGGAGTTGGGTGCCATCATGAGCAATCCACCAGTCAAGATGGGTGACGCTAATGCCTTTGACTCCTTTGCATTATCCATTCAATCATTGGTGGGCATGATGAGGATTCTTGAGGGCCAGAACGGTTACGAGCTAATGTGTGGCTCTCACGAGGATCATCTGTTAAGTAAATTACCCTCTGTTTGTCATGATGGCTTTGTTGAATACTGCCTAAGCAGGGGTGTTCTCCAGACAGGTACTGACAAGACATATACACTTCCTGATCTAGCTGCCTGGTTGGAGATTAAGTCTCAAGCGAAACATCTCTAGCCGAGCTGCAACCTTGTTCCAGAGTGAATCATACAAGTCCTATGGTAAGGCTACGATACCCACTCGTTCAAAGGAGCAGCCAACACCAGTTTTCCTGGCCAATGAAAGTGGCATAAGGTTCCCTAAACTTGCAGACCTGAAACCCAGCTCAAAGCCAAAACCATATTGTCTCCATTGTGACAGTAGGGACCACTACCTCAAGTCTTGTGACCAATTCAAGAAGTTAACCACTTCAGAAATCGTCACTTGGATTAAAGAGGGAAAATGCTGCTTGAGATGTGGTTGGGCACATGTAGTAGAGGCCTGCAACCTCAAGCGTCCATGAAAGGTCTGTAAAGAACTTCATCTCAGAGTTCTACATGACTCCAGCAATGACACCTCCAGGGCTGTACTCATGGTAAGCCGGCCACACAACAGGATTTACCTTGATAGACCTGACCATTCTCCAAAGGTCATGTTGAAAGTGGTCAAAGTACTTCTTCACAATGGTCGACACACTATGGAAACTCATGCAGTCCTTGATGATGGATCAGAGAGAACAATAGTGATATCGACAGTAGTGCAGCAGCTTAAGTTAACCGGTTCTCCTGAACTGCTTCCCCTACAGACAATTCAACAGTGTCACACTGAACTTGATGGATCATTGATATCGTTTGAGGTGTCCTCAGTATCCAAGACCATGATGAAGTTCGCTGTACGCAACACATTCAGTGCAACCGGTTTGTGTCTAGTGGAACACAACTACCCAGTGACTGCCCTCCAATATGCCTATCGACATCTGAAGGATCTGCCGCTGTCTCCTGTGGACAGAGTGAAGCCATTGCTCATTATCAGGTCAGATAACCCCCACCTCTTGACACCAATCCAGCCCATATGCAAGGGCCCAACAGGGGGACTCTTTGCTGTCTGCACACAGCTCGGATGGTCTCTCCAGGGCCCAGTGAGTCCAATACAACCCTCAAGAGGGGATCAACAGTGTCTTCACATCATGACAGAGCCAACTTGTGATGATGTCATCCACCACGTAGAAAGGCTCTGATACTCTCCCTTACAATGAAAAAATGGTCACCAGGTCCAAACATGATCGAGAGGCTTACACCCTGCCACAAGACGCCACAATCTGGGTGAATGTGGACGGTGTCCAATGTTACCCTTTGCGGGGACCTCAAAGGTATGTTCCACCAGATACGCTTGCTGCCTGGGGACAGGTCAGTGTTGCGGTTCCTTTGGCGGGACATGCGCACAGAAGTGGAACCTGATATACATGAATGGCAGGTACTTCCGTTTGGCACTACATGCAGCCCATGTTGTGCAATTTATGCCCTCCAACACCATGCCCAAGGTCACAAAGATGACATGGCTGACCTAGTAGACATAGTAGAACATAGTAGTGCTGGTTGGCACAGAGCAGCACTGTCCTCCAAGCAGCCACTCTTGGACTGCGGTGGAATTGTATCGATGACATCCTGAGGTATAATTTACGCCCTACCGCTGTGCCTACCATGAGGAATATATATAGGACCTTGGCAAGTCAAACCCCTTTGGGGTTCATCATCCCATTCACTGCCAGGGCCAAGGTTTTTATCCAAGACCTTTGGAAACACAACCTCAGTTGGGACGATCCCATTGAACAGCCACATTTGAGAGAACAGTGGCTTGCCTGGGTAGGAGGACTCCCGACTCTCCTTCAGGTGCAGTTCCCTCGAGTATACACTTCGGCATCAAATGACAACACTTCTGTCATCTGAGAGCTCCATGTCTTTAGTCATTCATCAGAAAGAGCTTATGGTTCGGTAGCCTACTTGCGTACCACAGATATTCAAGGAGCGGTCACAGTAACCTTTGTCTTGGCCAAGTCTAGAGTAGCACCGAGGAAATGCCTGTCCATGCCTTGCTTGGAGCTGAGTGCAGCAATGACTGGTGCCTAGATGGCCAAGGTGATCCAAACAGAATTGACCATTCCTATCCACAAGGTAACTTTCTGGTCTGACTCCACCACTGTTTTGTACTGGCTGACATCGGAGTCCTGTTGCTACAAGGTGTTCGTAGAAACACGTGTGGCAGAAATTCAGAACTTCACCGATATGGCTGAATGGAGGTACTGTGAGTCGGCTCACAATCCTGCTGACTACCTCACCAGAGGTCTTACACTAACCAAGTTGGCAGGCCCCCATCAGTGGCGCTCAGGACCAGCCTTCCTGAACCAGCCAGTTGACCAGTGGCCATCAACACCAAAAACTGAAGAAGAGCCAGCCTTCAATGAGTTAAAAATGGCTTCCTTTATTGGAAGCATTTCTGTGCTTAGTAGTTCCCTTCCTGATCCAAGCCAGTTCTACACATTGCAAGAGTTTATCCAGGCCACTGTTAGATCCCTGCATGGGGCACCCAGCACAGACAATGATGCTCCTGTCAGAGCTTCTGATTATATTGAAGCAGAGAAGCTCCTCCTGGCACAGGCTCAAAGTGATTCATTCCCGTTTGACGTCAGGGCATTAAAGGCTGGGCAGTCAATTCCAACTGACAGTCGTTTGGGCTCTCTCGCCCCTGAGTATGATGAAGCCACTGGTCTCATTAGAGTGGGGGGATGTTTACATCGTGCCAGTGATCTTGACCTGGAGACTATACATCCAATTGTTTTAGACCCTGGCCATCCCATCACCAAGCTGTTAATTAAGGAGACAGATCAGCGACTCCTTCACCCCGGCTCAGAAAGGGTCCTAGCTGAACTACGTTGCCAGTATTGGGTACTTCGAGGCAGAGGAGCTATACATAAGCAGGAGCACACCTGTCAAGACTGTCAGCGGTGGCATGCCAAACCCCGCGATTTGCGGATCTACCACTGTGCAGGCTGAAACTGTATAGACCACCTTGAGGATGATGACACAGACACTTCAGACAGACTTTCTTAGAGTGTTCAATCATCCTGAAAGATTATTGGGAGCGTCTGTGACAGAAAGCTTGTCCTAGGAACTAATGTTTGATTATCGTTTCCTGCATGTTCCGTTATTAGTGATGCACATTATTAGCGACGCACAGATGACTGCTAATTCATACATGCTGCTGGTTAGCAGTTGAAATCTTGATTGTAGTGAGACTTTGCTACTTTGCTACACCAGAGATGTTCAATCGGGTTCAAGTCTGGGCTCTGGCTGGGCCACTCAAGGACATTCACAGAGTTGTCCTGTAGCCACTCCTTTATCTTGGCTGTGTGCTTAGGGTTGTTGTCCTGTTGGAAGATGAACCTTTGCCCCAGTCAGGTCCAGAGCACTCTGGAGCAGGTTTTCATCAAGGATGTCTCTGTACATTGCTGCATTCATCTTTCCCTCGATCCTGACTAGTCTCCCAGTTCCTGTTGCTGAAAAACATCCCCACAGCATGATGCTGCCACCATTGTGCTTCACTGTAGGGATGGTATTGGCCAGGTGATGAGTGGTGCCTGGTTTCTTCCAGACATAACGCTTGCCATTCAGGCCAAAGAGTTCAATCTTTGTTTCATCAGACCAGAGAATTTTGTTTCTCATGGTCTGAGAGTCCTTCAGGTGCCTTTTGGCAAACTCCGCACAGGCTGTCATGTACCTTTTACTGAGGAGTGGCTTCCGTCTTGCCACTCTATCATACAGGCCTGATTGTTGAAGTGCTGCAGAGATGGTTGTTCTTCTGGAAGGTTCTCCTCTCTCCACAGAGACACGCTGGAGCTCTGTCAGAGTGACCATTGGGTTTTTGGTCACCTCCCTGACTAAGGCCTTTCTCCCCTGATCGCTCAGTTTGGCCGGGCGGCCAGCTCCAGGAAGGGTCCTGGTGGTTCCAAACTTCTTCCATTTATGGATAATGGAGGCCACTGTGCTCATTGTGACCTACAATGCTGCAGAAATCTTTCTGTACCCTTCCCCAGATCTGTGCCTCAGTACAATCCTGTCTCTGAGGTCTACGGACAATTGCTTGGACTTCATAGTTTGGTTTGTGCTCTGACATGTATTGTTAACTGTGGGACCTTATATAGACAGGTGTGTGCCTTTCCAAATCATGTCCAATCAACTGAATTTACCACAGGTGGACTCCAATCAAGTTGTATAAACATCTCAAGCATGATCAGTGGAAACAGGATGCACCTGAGCTCAATTTTGAGTGTCATGGCAAAGCCTGTGAATACTTATGTACATGTGCTTTTTTTGTTTTTTATTTTTAATAAATTTGCAAAGATTTCAAACAAACTTGTAGAATTTTGAGGAAAATAATGAATTTAATCCATTTTGGAATAAGGCTGTAACATAACAAAATGTGGAAAAAGTGAAGCGCTGTGAATACTTTCCGGATGCACTGTACACACTGAACATAAGTAAAGTGTATTTATTCCGGAGGCCAGTGTGAAAGTGGGAATACTTGTGCTGTAGATCTTCACCAGGAACAGAAGTGGAAAATACTGCTGGTCTGGAATTCAAAACATAAATAATAGATGACGTCTGATTGCTTTTTATTATTTTATTTAGACACAGTATGTGACCAGGCCATGGAACCGGCTCTGCTCCAACCCACAGAGGTTCCTCAGGACCAGGTCACGGTAAGTAGTGATGCTGGCGAGAGTAGATTAGATGGGAGGTTAAAATCTCATCTCTATCACGAGCTCAGCAATGAACCTATTAGGGCTAATAGTTATGTAACGTATTAAATCATGAGGTTTATTATTTATTATTAGGTTTATTAGTGGTGCTTTAAAAGCACTACTATTGTTCTCTTCATACTTATTATTATTATTATTATTATTATTATTATTATTATTATTATTGTTATTTTTGTATAATTATTCTTCCGGATTCCGGAATTCCCGCTATGGAAACTCAAAATCACAAAATTTCCCATAGACTTGCATTGAGTTGCGAAAGTATTGGCGCCTTACACGGCCGGCTCTAAAAGTATTGCTTCCGTACATGTTCGGGTCTAAAATTTATTGGAGCCTGATCTGTCTGGCTCTCAGAAGTATTGGTGCCCTATCTGGCCAGCTCTCAAAAGTATTGGCATCCCGCACGGCTGGCTCTCAAAAGTATTGGCGCCCGACACGGTCGGCTCTAAAAAGTATTGCTGCACTACACGGCCGGCTCTAACAGTACTGGTGCCCGATCTGTCCTGCACTAAAAAGTATTGGCTCCCTATCAGGCCAGCTCTCAAAAGTATTGGCACCCTGCACTGTCGGCTCTAATAAGTATTGCCGCCCTACACGGCCAGCTCTAAACAGTATCGGCGCCATGTCTGACCGACCCTCGAAAGTATTGGCAACCTGTCTGTATGGCTGTCGAAAGTATTGGCGTGCTACATAGTCAGCTCTAAAAGTATTGGCACCATACACGGCGCCTCTAAAAAGTATTGCCGTCCTACATGGCCGGCTCTAAACAGTATTGGTGGCCTGTCTGACCGGCTCTTGAAAGCATTGGCGCCCCATCCTGCTTTCGCCTCGGCAAGCACCACTCCCATTTTCTTCAGGAAATGTACCGGTCTAGGTATTATTGTTATCATCATGGCATAATAAGAATGATGCTGGGCCAACTTGCAGATATGAACATTAAGTACTCGATTCTTAACCTCTTTTGCCCCATGGCTGTGTTTTAGGTGTGTGAGCGAGAGAGAGAGAGAGAGTGAGAGAGAGTGAGTGAGTGAGTGAGTGAGTGAGTGTGTGTGTACAGTCACATTTTGGGAAAATTCTTTTTTGCCTCCAAACTATAAAAGTGTCTGAAGGTGTGTGTAGAAGTGAATAAAGCCAATAATCCTTAATTGTTGTACTTTTTTAGGTCTACCTGGCTGAACCTGAGGAGAAACACCAGACGGCTGTGGAGACCATCGCTCATCTGGGGGTGGAGAAGTCTTGTCTGAAGGACCAGGTGAAGACACTGCAAGGAATAGTGCAGGACATGCGGAACCTGCTCCATATTGTTGAGGTGGAGAAGTCTGAACTGAAGGACCAGGTGGAGACACTGCGTGGAACAGTGCAGGACATGCGGAACCTGTTCCATGTTGTTGAGGTGGAGAAGTCTGGCCTGAAGGACCAGGTGGCGACACTGCATGGAACAGTGCAGTACATGGAGAAGCTGCTCCATGCTGTTGAGGTGGAGAAGTCTGGCATGAAACACCAGGTGGAGACACTGCGTGGAACATTGCAGGACATGGAGAAGCTGCTCCATGCTGTTGAGGTGGAGAAGTCTGACCTGAAGGAACAGGTGGAAACACTGCATGGAACAGTGCAGGACATGAGGAGCCAGCTCCATGTTGTTGAGGTGGAGAAGTCTGAAATGAAGGACCAGGTGGAGACACTGCGTGGAACAGTGCAGGACATGGAGAAGCTGCTCCATGCTGTTGAGGTGGAGAAGTCTGACCTGAAGGAACAGGTGGAAACACTGCATGGAACAGTACAGGACATGAGGAGCCAGCTGCATGTTGTTGAGGTGAAGTCTGACCTGAAAGACCAGGTGGAGCCACTGCGTGGAACAGTGCAAGACATGAGGAGCCAGCTCCATGTTGTTGAGGTGGAGAAGTCTGACCTGAAGGACCAGGTGGAGACACTGCGTGGAACAGTGCAGGACATGAGGAGCCAGCTCCATGTTGTTGAGGTGGAGAAGTCTGAACTAATGGACCAGGTGGAGACACTGTGTGGAACAGTGCAGGACATGGGGAGCCTGCTCCATGCTGTTGAGGTGGAGAAGTCTGACCTGAAGGACCAGATGGAGACACTGCGTGGAACAGTGCAGGACATGGAGAAGCTGCTCCATGCTGTTGAGGTGGAGAAGTCTGACCTGAAGGACCTGGTGGAGACACTGCGTGGGATAGTGCAGCACATGAGGAGCCAGCTCCATGCTGTCGAGGTGGAGAAGTCTGACCTGAAGGACCAGGTGGAGTCACTGCAAGGAACAGTGCAGGACATGAGGAGCCAGCTCCATACTGTCGAGGTGGAGAAGTCTGACCTGAAAGACCAGGTGGAGACACTGCGTGGAACATTGCAGGACATGGAGAACCTGCTCACTGAGACTAACAGGGAGCGTGACAAGCTAATGAATGTAAGTGAGAAAAGTCTTGCATTAAGCAACTCCTTTATAAATATGAAGACTTTTCATGTTTCTGCATGGAGTTTAATTTAACCAAAATTAAAATTGTATTTTCAAGTTGTTAGATTTTATTAATTAACAGAAATGGCCCATTGCAGATGTGAGCATTAAGCACTCGAGTTTGAACATCTTTTGCCCCATGTGTGTGTTTTAGGAGCTTCAGGTGATGAATGATGAGATGAAGAAAAGTCTGATACACACAGAGGAGTTACTGAAGGTAAACCTTTCTTCTCATGAAACCATGCTATTGTATTTTGTGTGTGTGTGTGTGTGTGTGTGTGTGTGTGTGTGTACTTGTTTCCTCACATTTTGGGGACATTTTCTCCTTTTTCCCCCAATACATTTTAGACTATTCTCATGAATCATGCACCCGTTTCTAAAAGTATCTGAACATGTGTAGAAGTAAATAAATCCAATAAGCCTTAATTGTTGTACATTTTTTTTTAGGTCTCCCTGCCTGAAGCTGAGGAGAAACACCAGAAGGCTGAGGAGACCATCGCTCAGCTGGAGGTGGAGAAGCCTGACCTGACCAACCAGGTGGAGACAGTGCAGCGTATGGAGGACCTGCCAACTGAGACTCACAGGTTGTTTGTTGATGAAATGAATATACATGAGAATACTCTTGCATTAAGCAATGTATCAAGTTATATATTTACGCGTTTTTATGTTAGAAAAATTTGTCAAAATTTAGTTAAAATCGTTCTCTTGCCCTTCTTATTTTTCTATACAGAATAAAAATATTGTATTGAAAAATTCTGAAAAAGGTTTTAGTTTTAGAGTAACAATTAATCTCTAATACTATTACTAATAGTAATCATAATCATAAACTTTATTTATATAACACATTTACTACTTATAAAATGAGATAATGTACTTTACAGTGTTAAGTTTAAAAAATAAAATAGTACAATATGCATAATACGAATGCAAGAGAGAGACAAAAACAAAAATAATAATGTAAAATATAAAAATGCATATTAACAAAAAAGTGTAAATATTATTATAGAATGTTATCTTTAATAATCTGTGAGAATTGTAACATTTCACACAAAAAACTAAAACTACAGCAATGACAAAAATCCTGTATTTTCATAATATTGTATTGTTTTTTATTTTTAAACTGATTAGAATTTTAACTCCCCTCCACACCCACACGATAAATCCATTTTAATGATAATTTCCCCACACTTTTTCAGCGATAAACTAGAAAGTAGCGACTTCTTTATTTTAAACTACACTAAAATGCCTACAGATGTGTAGTGCAGAGGTCACATGACTTCCTGTATTTACACTTTTTTTTGTGACTATTTATGTTAATAAAATAAATATGTTATATGTACTAATGTATATATTACAGTATTTAAAATATAAGTAAATACACACTGAATATAATTTAATACACATTGAACAACACAGCTGTGTCTTATATGGGCTGAAATCACTTCTGTAACGGATAATTATTATTATTTTTTTGTTTAGGATCAGTAAGGCATTTTTAAGGGACATCTGCAAGCGGAACAAGCTGTACCTGACCCCCAGCTTAAACGACATGCTGTATCTCCACTATAAAGGTGAGAAGAGTTATTTCGCAGCCCTGCAGCTGTGTAGTGCACAGAAATTAAACTGTACTCATGGTGTGTGACAGGTATCAGCATAATCGAGGGTCTGGAGGAGTACACCGGCCTGCGCTGTCTCTATCTCCAGTGCAACGCGATACAGAAGCTTGAGAACCTGCAGAACCAGACGGAATTGCGATGTCTTTTCATTCACCAGAACCTCATCCACACACTCGAGAACCTGGAGCCGCTCACCAAACTCAACACGCTCAATGTGTCAAACAACTACATCAGGGTCATCCAGAACATCTGTGATTGCACACACACACACACACACACACACACTCACTCTCTCTCTCTCTCTCTCTCTCTCTCTCTCTCACACACACTCTCTCTCAAAAAAGCACAGTTTGTCAGTTTGCTGGAACAGCTGTCCGAGCCACACTGTTATACAAAAACAGTGCACACTTTCTGACCAATCAGGCTTGAGAACCAACTGCACCTTGCTATTCTCTACATAAGCATTTTATTTGAAATTGATTGTATTTAATTTTTTTAACCCTACTCTCGGTTTTCAGCCTGCCTGAGCGAGCTGTCCACGCTACAGATTTCAAATAATCAACTGGAGAATGTGAGCGATTTGCAGGAGCTGTGTCACTGCCCCTCCATCAGAGTTCTGGACCTGTCAAATAACCGCCTCAACGACCCAGAAATCCTCACTGTACTGGAAAAGATGCCCAATCTGGTACACACACACACACTCACTCATGTACACGTACATTACCTAAGCTAAAGAATGCTAACTGAAATGGGAATGAATTACACCTATATGTTTCAGAGAGTGTTAAACCTGATGGGTAATGACGTCGTTGGGAAAATTCCCGACTACAGGAAGTCGCTAATCCTTCGTCTGAAGGATCTGCAGTGCCTGGACGACCGTCCCGTGTTTCCTAAGGAGAGGTGAGTACCAATGGCTTCTTCTTCTTTGTCTGGCCTTTTCCCATATCTACTTTGGGTCGGCTCTCCTGATCTTTTGTCTCCTGAATTCTCTGTTCTGGGTCGTCGTTGGGTCTGTGTTGTCTCTAGCGAGGTCTGTATTTATAACATCCATCCATGTTAGGCAGGGTCTTCCACAGCTTCTCTTTCCTGTACCAAGCTCCAGCACAGGATGAGTATGGATGGCGTTGTGAAATAAAGTGTTAAAAAGAAATTAATTACATTTTGAGACGAGGATACACCAGTCAAACATTTCTCATGTTTTATTACAGTTTACTAACTTTCATTTCCACAGACAAGACAAAATGATACTGCATAGTGATTAAATAAGGAAAACATCACCAAGGAATTTATTATCTGCTCGCTCTCAGATCCTAATGTGACTCTAAATGAGTGTTTTATTAAAATGTAACTTCAATATAAAAGCCTTAAATATAGATAGCACAAGTATTGATGTAGTTTAAATATAGCTGGTATGCAACGTGTAAACGTATGAATTGTAAAAAAAAATGAGTTTCGTTACGTATCTACGCAGGGCCTTTGCAGAGGCTTGGGCCATGGGAGGTATGAAAGGAGAATGTAAGGAAAGAGATTTATGGCAAACGAGAGAGAGGAGGAAGATTGAGGAGAGTCTGGATGCCTTGAGACTCCTCGAAGAAAACGCACTGGAGCGAAGACGAGCTCGAGAGCAGCAGCAGCAGGAGGAGAATGGTGTGCACCGCTACAAATAAATTCCTCACGTATTTCCTTTTACATCCTTTTTCATGCTCGTTTCTAATCTTATTACAGTCAGTGTTTCAGGAACGTTCGAGACTGTAGAAGGTCAGAACGTGTCCGGTGAAGACCTCGAGCAGACCGAGCAAGAGCAGGAGGAGGAGGAAGAGGAGGAGGAGGAGGAGGAAGAGGAGGAGGAGGAGGAGGACATCCAGGTCACAATAAAAGTAACATGAGGGAGGAATGAGAAGAGCGAACATGAAGCGAAATGAAGCGAAAACATGAACCTGGACGCGAAATGGACGTCAAATATTTTAGCTCACTAAACGAACAGTTCAACATCATTAGCACGTTTTTGTCCGTAGATGAGTTCATGGCCGTGAGTTTTTTTGATCTGTTTTGCCACCTAGTGGAATAACAGAGACTAGCACTTCGTTTCCAAAACGCGGGTTTCAATTAGACAATTAAAATTCATTAAAGCGGGTCAGATCAGAACCTTTATCAGGCCGGTATCTGATCCGAACCGTTCGCTTTCTCGTGTAGCTCTGCCTTAACGTTAATCTCCATCAGCAAGAACCTCAACGCATCACTTGTTTGTTTCATAATCATGTCCAAATGCTTATAATTTAGTTTTCTACTCCTCAGGATCTCCCTGATCTGGACGATCTGGACACCATCGACATGGAAACAGTGCCGATGGAACAAATCCTGATTGAGGAGCTGAACTGATGATGTTTATTCAATAAAGTGTTTAATGAGAGATATTTAAATGGTATTGTGTTTGTTTAGAAATTAAAATAAGTAAATGTTCTCTTATGACAAATCACCACGAATAGCTTGAAATGGTTTAAAAAACAAAACAAATCACAATCTTCAGCTTAAAGGAATCTACTAACTACTGACTGAAGAGAAAAATGAATTAATAAAACAATTCTAAATCATATACATTTTCACCAGCGTTTAGAATGTGTCATTTTAAATATGAGACATTGTGACGTCTCCTAAATAAACCAAATCAGTACACAGACTGCGCAGGCCAGGAGCAAGCACACAGTATACAGGGCGTGGTCACTGTTCACTTTCAGAGACTCCTGATTGGTCTGATCAGTAGTGGGCAGGGTCTGAGGAGATGCAGAGGTGTGGCCGGAACAAAAGCATAAAAGTTCCCTGAGAACTGCATCCTCCGAGACTCTTAAAGACTCCCAGAGCTCTGCCGTGTTACCGCGGCAATCGGACAGCAAGCTGCTCACACACTGCTCGAAGACGTCCCAGGATCTGCCGGAAACACACACACACACACACACACACACACGCACAAGTCCAAGTCACAAATATGTGTCACAGTAAATCATTCTCTTGAGAGCAAAATCATTCCCATAAACAAGGCATAAGATCTCGCTGTTGTATGTTCTCTATAGAAGAATGACATAATTGTGGCGAAAGGGGCGGAGCTAAAGTGAATATATTATAATATTAGATATGTAAGTAGAACAGCTAATTAATAGAGATTGAGACAATCCTTAAATTTACGAAACAAAACCTGCTGAATCAGGCCAAGAAGTTGTGTAAGAAACACGGCATGGAGTAACAGCAAAGACTTCTAGTTAGCAACCTATGGGATGACGAGCTGTTGGCATTGATGGCTGTATTAGCATGGAAGCTGAAATTATGGAAGCTGATCTGTTTGAGAGGAGGTGAGGGAATGAGACAGACCAAAGGGACTAAAGCACCGCTGCACCACTCTTCAGGTAGAAATGAAGCGAGGGTCGATTCCCACTAACGGCAGGTAGTTGAACAGCATTGTGGGTAATGTAGAAAACTGTTAATTTTTCAACAAATAAATCAATAAATTTTTTTTAAAAAGTTTAAACAAGCAAAAAATAAAATAAAAAATAATAAAATCAACTCAGTTTAACCATCTAAGAAATCTTAACCAACTGAAGAGTAAATACTGATTTTATATATTGATATGGAAGTCATTCAGGTTGGATTTTTCCTTAATTAATGTACACAACCAGTCAAACATTTGCACAGACTAGCTCCTTGAAGGGACTTCATTTTTACTTCTGCTAGTTCAGAATAATAATGAAAACATTGACACTATGAAAAATTATTCAGTGAGCAAAATGATCAATCAAATACATTTAATGTTTTCCATTTCTTAACCCACTCTTCTCAACCAGCTTCATGTGGGAACTTCACCAAGAAAGCATTTCTTAACAGCACACGTGGGCTGCTTCACCTAAATTTTGAATAATAAAAAAAAAAATCACCACTTGTTCGGAGAACTTCAATCCAAGTTCAATCAATCAAAATTACATTTTGATTCAAATAAATGTACTGTATATATGGGCATTCAATTCACCAGCAGTGAATTCGGAGCAGTGGTGGTTTAGCGGTTAAGGCTCTGGGTTACTGATCAGGTCAGGGGTTCAAGCCCCAGCACTGCCAAGCTGCCACTGTTGGGCCCTTGAGCAAGGCCCTTAACCCTCTCTGCTGTTTCATAGCTGACCCTGTGCTCTGACCCCAGCTTCCTGACAGGCTGTGGTATGCGAAGAAAAGAATTTCACTGTGCTGTAATGTATATGTGACCAATAAAGACTCATTATCTTATCTCATTATCTAAAATATATCCATCCATCTTCTACACCGCTTGATCCTTTTCAGGGTCATGGGGAACCTGGAGCGTATCCCAGGGAGCATCGGGCACAAGGCGGGGTACACCCTGGACAGGGTGCCATTCCATTGCAGGGCACACAAACACATGCCAATAAACCTACCATGCATGTCTTTGGACTGGAGGAGGAAGTAACCGGAGGAAACCCCCACAGCACGGGGAAAACGCAAACCTCACACACACAGGGCCACGGTGGGAATTGAACCCCCGACCCTGGAGGTGTGAGGCGAATGTGCTGACCACTAAGCCACCGTGCACCTATCTGAAATATATGTCTGGCACAAAAACAAGACATCAGTTTATCACCCAAAGCACCCCATACCCACAGCAAAGCATGGTGGTGGCAGCATTGTGCTATGGGGCTGCTTCTCTTCAGCTGGGACTGGTGCTGTAATCAAGATATAGCGAATCATGGATAGCTCCAAATACCAATGTATTTTGCCACAAGATTTCTGTTAGACAGCTAAAGATGAAGAAAATTGTCACCTTCCAGCACGATAAGGACCTTAAGCACAAATCCAACTCAACAAAAGAACAGCTTCAGTAGAAGAAGATCAACGTTTGGGAGTTCAGCTCTAAATCCTATCAAAAACCTGTGGAATGACCTGAAGAGTGTTGTTCACAGGAGATCCCCAGGCAGTTTGATAGATGTGGAGCATTTCTGCAATGAAGAGTGGAATGAAATTGCCAAATCAACATTTATGTTGAGAGGACTTTTACTAAAAACAGTCTGAGTGCTGTACTACAAGCAGAAGGTACTTCAACAAAGTATTAGTTAAAGGGTTAAGAAGTTATTTTAAGACAGACCTATTCTTTCTTTGGCTTTTCAAATATTACACAAAGAACTTTTCAAAATAAATTAAAAAAACACCACAGGAGAATAAAGTATCCCCCATTTATGATGTTCATCTGGGTAACTTATTTTCACTCAAAATTCCAGAACTTTATGATACCGAGGTCACAACATATTAAAACAGTTTACACGTCTTGAGGAAGTAAACAGCACTCTGTTTGCGTTTTAACATTCTCATTTAATATTACATCAGAATTTAGAATGATGTACGTATAAATCTTATATTAATCACACTAGCAAACAAGCTTTCACAAGTAACCTAATGGCATCAAGTGATTTAAATTTTGTAACAGTACTTAGCTAGTATATCAATAATACATTAAAAACGAGGAAGGGTATTTAGATGCAAATTGAAGGGCTTTGCTTTTGTGATGAACATCAGTACACCCTTATCTATTTGGCTAAATGCAATGTCACAGACAAACAAGGCATAAAAAATATCACAGGCAAGATTTCAAATGCTGTGAAGGAGTGAGAGGCAAAGTTTTACAATACTAACGGGCATTATGGGGGTTAAACTGTTTTACAGTGTTATAAGTATTGAACACGTCAACATTTTTTTCAGTAAATTTACTTCCAGTGAGGTTATCCACATGAAATTTTCACCAGACATCAGTATTAACTCAAGAAATATAAAGAATTCACAACATTAAAGTCCATAAATAAAGTTATGTGTAATGAAGTGGAATGACACAGGAAAAAAGTACTGAACACACTAAGAAAAAGCAGTTCTCCAAGGCAAGGTAAGGCATGGAACCAACTGAAATCCGTATGTAATTATACCTCCTATCTGTGCAAATTAATTTGAGCTGGGTTAGTAAATTGATGGTCTATAAAAAGACTTTTCGTTACCAAGGTGTCACACAAGAACCATCTCATGATGGGTAAAAGCAAAGAGCTCTCCCAAGACCTTCACAACTTTATTGTTACAAAACATATTGATGGAATCGGATACAGACGTATTTCAAAACTTCTGAATTCTCCAGTAAGCACCGTTTGGGCCATTATCCACAAGTGGAAGCAACATCACAACGGGCCACGCACAGGAGCTCCTCGCAAGATTTCTGACCAGGGAGTCAGGAGAATAGTCAGAAGAGAAGCCCAAGAGCCAAGGACCACTCGGAAAGGGCTCCAGAAACACTTGGAGGCAGCAGGTGCCATCGTCACAGAGAAAACAATAGGCAATGCACTCCAAATGCCATGGCCTAAAAAATGTGGACACATTCAATACTTATTTCCCCCACTGGTAATTGGTTAATCTGATTGTAATTCTTCTTAAGGTATAGATTTTGCCAATGCAGCTGTACCACTAGACACAGTGATGAGCAACATCAGATATGTACGTATGTGTATGGATAACTCCCTGGAGAGCTAAGAAACATCTGGATACCTTCTTTCTCCAGAAGTTCTTTGACAAGGAACTCGGTTATCTGGGAGATCATACAACCACAGTTGCATATGTAACATTCACCGTTAATAAGCACCAGAGGCAGTGGGATTTATCTATATAAAGCATGCCAACAATGTCATGAGGAATGTGACTCAACATGAAAGGTGACTAACAAGGTCAACCAAGGCCACCTCGGGGTCATGAGCAGGACTCTCTGAGCTAGTTGCTGAATTCTGCACAGTGTGGGAAGAATTAGAAGTAGAAGAGGAAAAGTGTATAGTAGATGGTGAAACCAGTCCATCCTGTCTCTGTAGCTCACTGTCGTACAGCCCCGGCAGATACTGAAGGTTTCCCTCAGTGGGGCTAACCATGGATAGGCCTACCTGAGGAGCTTGAAAGTCAGAGAGCTGCACAGCCTAGTGGTTGTCTTAGTGTACCACCACATGCTGATCTCAGCAACTGGTAAAAAAATAACTTGAAGGCGAGATGGATCTTACATCTGATCTTACACAAGGAGGCCCATATGGTGGGGTGTTAGTGTGTGTTAGTGTGTGTTAGTGTGTGTTGGTGGTGTGTTGGTGGTGTGTTAGTGGTGTGTTGGTGGTGTGTTGGTGTGTGGTAGTGGTGTGTTCGTGTGTGTTCGTGTGTGTTGGTGGTGTGTTAGTGGTGTGTTGGCTTGGCCAGTCTAAAACCTTCTACTTTCACCTGATGAAGTCCTTTGTTTGATTGTTTCTATAGTGTTCTGAATTCATTGTGCTGCTACCATCATGAGCTACATCATCAATAAGATGAGTGAGAATGTTCCAGAAGCAACAGTGCAAGCCCAATCCATGACACTACCTCCACCATGTTTCACAGATGAGCTTGTATGTTTTAGATCATGAGCAGATCCTTTCTTTCTCCACACTTTGGCCTTTCTATCACTTTGGTAGAGGTTCATCTTGGTTCCAGAACTTTGCAGCTCATCTTTGCATTTCTTTGTGAATTCCAGTCTGGCTTTCTGAATCTTACTGCTGTTGAGTGGATTGTATCTTCTGGTATGGCCTCTATATTTCTCTTATTCGAACGATGGATTGTGATACCTTCACCCCTGCCCTGTGGAGGTTGCTGGTGATGTCACTCACTGTTATTTTTGGGTTTTTCTTCACAGCTCATACAATGTTTCTGTCATCAGCTACTTTCCTTTGCAAACCTGTTTCATATCTGCTTGTTAGTACACCAGTGGTTTCTTTTTCAGGACATTCCAAATTGTTGTATTGATGCCAAATTTTATACAATTACTCTGATAGATTTCCCCTCTTTTCTCAGCTTCAAAATGGATTGTTTTTCTCCCATAGACAGCTCTCTGGTCTTCATGTTGGTTTATCCTTTTGAACAACAAATGCAGTCTTCACAGGAGAAACCCAGAGCTCAAACCGAGAGTAGACATTCAGAGCTATTAATTCAATTTAACAGGGCACACCTGGCCAGCAAGAAACACCTATCAATCACATACTCCATTTTTTTTTTTTTTTTAATGAATGGGCTCAAACAAAAAGGTGCCATGTTCTAAGCTGTTTAAACATCGAGTTGTAAATATGAGCAAATGAAAGCTGTCGTCGCATGTTCATCTTTTATTTATTTATTTATTTTTTTTTATGTCAAACCCAAATGTCTTCAATGTATAGCAAAAACAATAGAACTGGCCTTGCTGTTCCAGTACTTTCAGAGGGGACTGTAAATTGTGAATACGTAGCAAAGCAACAAATTTTTAAAAAACTGCATTCATCTTTACATGCTTTAGGTATATTTGATAATAATAAAAGCTACACTTTATTTACACAAGTCAAAATTAGCCAAAAACATACCTTTATATGTATAATTTATACACATGTAGATGCACTTATTTTGTGTGTGTGTGTGTGTGTGTGTATATATATATATATATATATATATATATATAGTATTTATTTATTGTTTTTTAAAATACATGGTATGTTAATTGTATTGCATCTCAGTATTGTGTTATGTATTATATTATATTATTAACACGCACACGTATACATACATATATATCGTATTTATTTATTTTTTAAATACATGGTATGTTAATTGTATTGCATCTCAATATTGTAATCTCTATGTAAATAGTATTAATACTACTACTACTACTAATAATAATAATAATAACATCACATGAAAAGCACATAAATGGCAGGCGGGCTTTCTTACCGGAAGTGATTCTCTTAGGTCACGATGCTTAGCCAATGGCAGCACAGGACGCTGAATTTTACCCAATCAGATCAGTTTAGGGGCAGGCTTTTTGAATGCAGCGCGGTCACTAAGGCAAAATGACAGGGGTTCGAGTCTGTGTATATATATTTTTTCCACTCGTGAAGCGTAATAGCATTCCGCCCTGAAAGAGTGTTAAGTTGTATGCGGTACTTAACTACAAAATAAATCACATGGACTACTAGTTAGCTGGTTTAACGGTTTGTCGTGGTATTTCCGGTTTTAATAATGCCCACGGTAAGACTAACGGATGCAAACATAACCACACTGCACTGCTACTGCTGTATACTCCAGGAGCGATCAGGTTAGTCCATTAAACTACGAACACACAAACATCTGATTATCCTCTAATAACTGCAGAGATCATTGAGATTAGAGCTGAGTATCAGGCAGGCAGCATGCTAGCATATCGGCTGAAGTTCAATCCTGGAAGCCAAACATAACACTGGATGATAAATAACACTAACTGATTTTCAGAGCTGTTTACGTCAGTTTTGTAGGTCCACAGGAGATTTACTCTGTCTGCTATGCTATAGCTGGGTTCTGCTTATTGTTTGAAAGAGCACAGGTTCCCAGCTCTGGTCCTGGAGAACCCTCTGTGCTTTCCTGGAGAACCCTCTGTGCTTTCCCTAAAATGTCCAGGACAGGGAGTTCTTAAGGACATGTGTGTGTGGTGAAACTAGCAGTGATTACGCTTTATGGCCAAAAGTATATAGACCATTGAACATCCTATTACAAATCCATGTGCATTAATATGGACTTATTCCTGTTATAATACGCTCCACTCTTCCCCACAGCCACACCCCCAAAATCTAGAGGAAATCTAGTTTTCTCCCTCTCTCCTTCTGTTGAGCCACACACAATTTTATGGAGATACTAGAGATCCTGATCCTTTCTGCTCTCCGGACCTGCCTGATCCGTTTCGGATGTCCTACCGCTGGATGGAGCTCTCATCTACTCCAATACTGGCTGCTTCTAAGGCCATACAGACTTCATATAAATCCATAATGAACTTTTTCACACTATCTGTTGTTACCCAGATGAGGACGGGTTCCCTTCTGAGTCTGGTTCCTCTCAAGGTTTCTTCCTCTTAAAACATCTTAGGGAGTTTTTCCTTGCCACCGTCGCCACTCAGTGTCTTGCTCAGTTGGGATAAATTCGCACCTTTAATATCTGTATACCGTGTTGATATTTCTGTAAAGCTGCTTTGAGACAATGTCTATTGTAAAAAGCGCTATACAAATAAAATTGAATTGAATATAGCAGAAAGCCTTCCCAGAAGAGCGGAGGTTATTATAACAGGAATGAGGGAATAAATCTGGAATCGGACGTTCCGCAAGCACATATGGGTGTGATGCTCAGGTGTCCGAAATCTTTTCATTAATAATATGTGTGCGTGTTTTCTCTTGCAGGTCACGTCATACGCTGAGCAAGTCGTCATGTATAGTACCCGGGGTATATCTGAGATGTCCTCTTGTCCCATGAGCAGCAGCAGCATTACAGGTCTCCTGTCTGCGCTCTGCGACTGCAGCCTGTCCGGAGTGTCATGGAAGCGGCGCTCTTTTGGAGGCGTCTCCCGCGTGGGGCTCCACCGCGCCCTCCGAAGACGTGCGTACGCCACGCTGCTTTCCAAACTTTTCCAGGACAGCTCGGCCAAACCCTCCTCGGCGATGGCAAACGCGTTAGCCGACACACCCCCTTACAACAAAATGCTCATGATCTCCTTCGAGCTGCGCGTCTCAGGCCGTGCCGAGGACGCGGAAAGGCTGGAGGGCCTGCTGGGACAGCTGCGTGAAGCAGGCCGCTCCTCCGGTCTGACTGAGCTTGACTCTGTGCTGGAGCTCTTGGCACAGCTGGCAGGTTCAGGTCCTCCACTCGTGTCCTCGTTCAGCAGGGACTGCATGCGGCGTGAACGGCCCGTGCTGCGCAGACCCGCGCTGCAGGGTTATCTCAGCGAGGAGCTGCAGAGGCTGGAGAGCAGGACCTGGGCTCTGGTACTTGAGGAGGAATGGGGAGCGTTCAGGGGTGTTTGTAGGACTCTCAGCGTATTGGACGCTCCACCAGGGACTGGATTGTTTGGTTTGGAGAGGAGGCTGGACGGAGAGGAGAGGTTTGAGAGAGACACCAGACTGTCTCTGTTTGGAGCGCTGCAGCACTCGCGGACAGCAGATTTGGACGTCCGGCTGGACTTTCCGCCAGTCCCCAGTAACGCAGACGTCACGGGACTCAATATACGGGTGAGACGCTGAAACTTTAATCAGTCGGGGCAGGGCAAGTTCAGTTCATTGAAAGACGATAAATAAGTTCAGTTTAAAACAAAAAAGCAAGAGCTTCTTATCGGACTCGGCATCTTCCAATGATGTTCTTGTGGAATTTTTCCTTTAAGGTTAATACAACTCGTATTTTGAAATTCATTTTAAAAAGTGTCGGTTAATACCGAACTGATGAAGCTGATCCGTGCAAGCTCAAGAATCAAGCTCTTTTTTATTTTTTTATTTTTTTTGCTAGCTCAGGATTTTACTAGCTAATCCTTTGATGGCTGTGAAAAGGAAGATTCAAGTCTCCATTCCTTTTCTTTCGTTAAGCCCTAGGCCTGGGCAATATGGCAAAAATATCATATCACGATACTCGAGCACATTTCTACGATGCACGATGTGTATCATGATATATAATTTAGCTAACAAACTGTCCGCAAAACAGTACTGAAGTAAACACAAACCCGTTGACTTTGACTGTACTTTTCTTTAATGCCTACAAAGACAAAAAATATTTAATTTTTTTAAATTATGTCAAATCAACGGCATCTATTCAGTACCATTTCATTTGTTAAAAACATTTTTTTAAAAATCACCAAACCAAAGATTGGAAAATTGTATCTCAGAAAAGTGTATCCTGTAAATATTTATCTTGATATCATTATTATATTGATATCGTCCTGACTTTATCACCCCGACTTTATGGTTTTTATATCTTGCCCTGAATTTACGGTTTTTATATCTCGCCCTGACTTTACGGTTTTTATATCTCGCCCTGAATTTACGGTTTTTATATCTCGCCCTGACTTTACGGTTTTTATATCTCGCCCCGACTTTATCGCCCTGACTTTATGGTTTTTATATCTCGCCCTGAATTTACGGTTTTTATATCTCGCCCTGACTTTATGGTTTTTATATCTCGCCCTGACTTTACGGTTTTTATATCTCGCCCTGACTTTACGGTTTTTCTATCTCGCCCTGACTTTACGGTTTTTCTATCTCGCCCTGACTTTACGGTTTTTCTATCTCGCCCTGACTTTACGGTTTTTCTATCTCGCCCTGACTTTACGGTTTTTCTATCTCGCCCTGACTTTGTGGTTTTTATATCTCGCCCTGACTTTACGGTTTTTATATCTCGCCCTGACTTTACGGTTTTTATATCTCGCCCTGACTTTACGGTTTTTATATCTCGCCCTGACTTTATCGCCCTGACTTTATGGTTTTTATATTTCACCGTGACACTATTGTTTTTATATCTCGCCCTGACTTTACGGTTTTTATATCTCGCCCTGACTTTATCGCTCTAACTTTATGGTTTTTATATTTCACCCTGACTTTATGGTTTTTATATCTTGCCCTGACTTTACGGTTTTTATATCTCGCCCTGACTTTACGGTTTTTATATCTCGCCCTGACTTTATGGTTTTTATATCTCGCCCTGACTTTACGGTTTTTATATCTCGCCCTGACTTTATCGCCCTGACTTTATGGTTTTTATATTTCACCGTGACACTATTGTTTTTATATCTCGCCCTGACTTTATTGTTTTTATATCTCGCCCTGACTTTACGGTTTTTATATTTCACCCTGACTTTATGGTTTTTATATCTCGCCCTGACTTTACGGTTTTTATATCTCAAACTGACTTTACGGTTTTTATATCTCGCCCTGACTTTACGGTTTTTATATTTCGCCCTGACTTTATCGCTCTGTCTTTATGGTTTTTATATTTCTCCATGACTTTACGGTTTTTATATCTCGCCCTGACTTTATCGCCCTGACTTTACGGTTTTTATATATTGTCCTGACTTTATCGCCCTGACTTTATGGTTTTTATATCTCGCCCCGACTTTATTGCCGAGTTTATGGTTTTTATATTTCACCCTGACTTGGTTTTTATATCTTGCCCCGACTTTATGGTTTTTATATATCGTCCTGACATTACGGTTTTTATATTTCACCCTGACTTTATGGTTTTTATATTTCGCCCTGATTTTATCGCCCTAACTTTATGGTTTTTATATCTCGAACTGACTTTACGGTTTTTATATCTTGAACTGACTTTACGGTTTTTATATCTCGCCCTGACTTTATGGTTTTTATATCTCGCCCTGACTTTATGGTTTTTATATCTCGCTCTAACTCTATGGTTTTTATATCTCGCCCTGACTTTACGGTTTTTATATCTCGCTCTAACTTTACGGTTTTTATATCTCGCCCTGACTTTACGGTTTTTATATCTCGCCCTGACTTTACGGTTTTTATATCTCGCTCTAACTCTATGGTTTTTATATCTCGCCCTGACTTTACGGTTTTTATATCTCGCTCTAACTTTACGGTTGTTATATCTCGCCCTGACTTTATGGTTTTTATATCTCGCTCTAACTTTACGGTTTTTATATCTCGCCCTGACTTTATGGTTTTTATATCTCGCCCTGACTTTACGGTTTTTATATCTCGCCCTGACTTTACGGTTTTTATATCTCACCCTGACTTTACGGTTTTTATATCTCACCCTGACTTTACGGTTTTTATATCTCGCCCTGACTTTATCGCCCTGACTTTATGGTTTTTATATTTCACCCTGACTTTATGGTTTTTATATCTCGCCCTGACTTTATGGTTTTTATATCTCGCCCTGACTTTACGGTTTTTATATCTCGCCCTGACTTTACGGTTTTTATATCTCGCCCTGACTTTACGGTTTTTATATCTCGCCCTGACTTTACGGTTTTTATATCTCGCCCTGACTTTACGGTTTTTATATCTCGCCCTGACTTTACGGTTTTTATATCTCGCCCTGACTTTACGGTTTTTATATCTCGCCCTGTCTTTACGGTTTTTATATTTCGCCCTGACTTTACGGTTTTTATATTTCGCCCTGACTTTACGGTTTTTATATTATGCCCCAACTTTACGCTTTTTTTATATCGCGCCCTGAGTTTTTTTTAATAAGTGATTCTTAGCATTATTTATAAAAGTAATAGGATATTTTTTGGTGTCCAGGTTCCTCAGGGTTTGGATCAGTCTGAGGATGAAGGATTCCAGTCTGCCTCCAATCTGACTCCCGACTCGCAGTCTGAGCAGAGCCCCAGCCCGGAGCCTGACATGTGGGAGGCCTTGCGCACTTTTGTTCCTGCGAGACGTCGCTGCTGGGAAAACGTGGGCTGGTAAGAGCGAGAATAACATTTGTATATAACCAGAGCAGGAACTATGTGTCTATCAGACCCTCCGTCCCTAAGGCCACCTCTTCTGTACTCGATGAGATAGAATAGCACGGGGTAACACTAACTGTACATGATTTATACGGCGGAGGTCAAAAATTTGCATCCCCCAGAAAAATGTACAAGATGCACTCAAACCCAGAGTGAACAGTAATTGGAAGACAATGAACAGAAAGATTAGCAAAAATTTACCAGATCCAATTTTGTATCACATTCAGAATGATCACTTTGATTCCAATTCCAATAAAGTTGTGTAAAATGTAAATAAAAACAGAATGCAATGATTTACAAATCTCAAAAATCCATATGTTATTCACAGTAGAACATAGAAACTCATTGTCTGTGAACACAGTTCGCCGTGCCATCCACAAACGCTGGTTAAAGCCCTATCATGCAAAGAAGAAGCCATATGTGAACATGATCCAGAAATGTCGCCGTCTTCTCTGGGCCAAAGCTCATTTAAAATGGACTGAGGCAAAGTGGAAAACTGTTCTGTGGTCAGACAAATCGAAATTTGAAATTCTTTTTGGAAACCATGGTCCTCTAAACTAAAGAGGAGAGGCACCACCCGGCTTTTTTTCAGCGCTCAATTCAAAAGCCTGCATCTCTGATGGCATGGGGTGCATTAGTGCCTCTGGAATGGGAAGCTTGCACATCTGGAAAGGACACCATCAATGCTGAAAGGTATATACAGGTTTTAGAGTAACATCTGCTTCCCTCCAGATTCCATCCCATCTTTATTTCTGAGAGACTCTGCCTCTCTAAGATACTCTTTTTACACCCAATCATGTTACTGACCTGTTGCCAATTAACCTAATTAGTTGCAAAATGTTCCTACAGCTGTTTCTTATTAGTAACACTTACTTTACCAGCCTTTTGTTGCCCCGTCCCAACTGTTTTGAGATGTGTTGTGGCCATCAAATTCAAAATCACCTTATTTTTTTCTTAAAATGGTATATTTCCTCACTTTAAACATTTGATATGTTTTCTATGTTCTCTTGTGAATTACATATGAGTTTATGAGATTTGCAAATCATTGCATTCTGTTTTTATTTACATGTTACACAGTGTCCCAACTTTTTTTGTAATATCGCATATACACATGCAGTACAGTATATGTGTCAAATTTCTGTTTACTTTCTATTGAAATATAAATAAATGCTTTCGTCACATTGTTGCTGCTCTGATTGTGGGAATTATGAGCAATCAGTCGGCCTCATTTATCGAACTGGATATGAACACGTCGACTTTGTCCAAGCGTTTAGACGAGAAATTTGGTATCCGTGAAAATCCACGAAGAAAACGTCCGTAGCCTACTCGTGCTCCTGCGTACGTGTACATTTACGAAGTCTAACTAACGTAAACCTCGACTCGATCGACTTCGACTTGTATAATCTGCCTGGATTACTGCACTTTTATAGCTGGGATATACTAGCGAATTTCAGTAGCTTATTTTGATCACGTTTACAGCGTCCAACGGACTCCCGTATCCAGAGCGACTTCTAGACGTACTTTATAATCGAAAACGCCTCCTCATGCTTGTTCACTTGGTCAGGGAGTTAGAGTGCCATCGAGACCAATTTGTAAAGACCAGTCGATTTATGTTAGCGGTATTGATTAAACAGTGTAAAACCGAAAGAGCGCGAGCCAGCCCAAACCCTGTAAATGAAGACGAATAAAACGAATTTTCCAGGACGCCGTATAAACAGAGGACGGGCCGATCTGTCCGCACAGAGACGTAAACCGTAAACAAACACCTCAGCTGATGGGAGATGTAGCACTCGTTTCTTCTTCTTATATTATTATTATTATTATTATTATTATTATTATTACTGCATATTAGTAAATATTCTACTTCTACTTCTTATTATTATTATTATTGGTATAGAAACGAGTCAAAATAGCGTCCATTTGAGCATTTACCCTGATTGTTCATTTCATGCTCCCAGCTGTCTGTGCACACGTCCTTTTATGGAGTTTTGTGGGCGTCGGTACATGCAAATGCATGCAAACATTCATAAAAGAGGCCTAATAATGATAGGACATTGAGTGGCTCTAATGCGCCTTCCTGCTCAACAACATTTTGGTGCTTGTTTTGCATCTTATTAGTCACTTTCTCTCCCACTCTCCACTTTTCCCTCCAGTCCTCCAGGTCAGAAGGAGCCTCCATACCTGACCGAAGCAGGCAGAGAGGCATTCGATCGGCTGTATCGGCTCTGGGAAGGCGAGATGAGGAACATGCTCTCCTCTCATACTCCCTCTCCTCTCCTGCCCCTGCCTCTGGACTGCCAGACGCAGCTAGTTAAAGACCTCCTCAACGTGCTTATAGGCGTGGCGTCTGTTACTTTCCCCCTCAATGAGGTAATCACACTCTAGATCGCACAAGAGAACGGACGAATTAGCGATAACGCCATTAATCACGTCGAAACATTTTTATTAGCGGGAACTGCCGGAGTGAGGATATGCGCCGATACAGTATTGGGGGTCGGGGGGGTGGCTCGTGTGATGGATGGACATTACGTAACTATGGCGACGAACCAGTACGTTCAATTTCTTTGCGTCAAATTTTCCTTGAACTTTTATTAAAAAAAAAAAAAAGTTTGCTTGCTTACAGAAAGAATGATGAAGCTAGCTAGATATTACGTCTGAACACGAAACATAGTCGACTGGTCTGTCGTCATGGTTACAGTATGCGCACCATCCGAGCTGCTTTTTTTTTTTTTTACTTCTTTCTTCTTCTTATCAATACGAAAAAGTGCTGATTTTTTTTTTCCTCCTCATTCAAAAAGTGCTACGTGTTTTAATTAAATAACTGTCCAGCCATCCATTACGACGGCAACAATGATTGATGATGAGTAAGTTTTGCTTCCTCCAAGCTGAGGAGCACGTCACTATGGCTGAATGTAATGTAAACACTATTTCGTATCTCTAGTGCGAACGTGAGCGGTACGTTGTGTCTCCACGTGCTTTAAAGAAGCCCGTGATGATGCACCTGCACTTCTGTGTGTACAAATTCTCTTTCCCTCCGTTCCAGTCGAGCGTTCAGTTTGACGTACGTGCGGACGTGTGCGTGTCGGGAACGTCCCCGGAGAGCGTGTCGCGCCTGTTAGAGGAGCTGGCGCGGTACGGCACACATTACCTTCGCCTGAGCCGCTTCTCTCTGGGCTCTGCTGATAAGAAAGGCCTGGTGTTTCAGGTAATGGCCCTCCATTCGGCGGCTCTAACCTTGGTTTACGTCAAGGACGGGCCGCTGTTAAGCGCCGCTCCGGAGTCAGATTTCTTTCCCCATCCTTAATTCTGTGTCCATAATGGTGTTATTGTCTCCTGGCTGCATCAAGGCGTTTACAGGTGGCCTGCGGCGCTATCTGCACTACTACAGAGCGTGTGTACTAAGCACACCCGCGTCTCTCAGCCTCCTCACCATCGGCTTCCATTTCCGCAAGCTGGGCCGGCAGCTTAGGTAGGAGCCGCGACATTTTACAGCGTTTTAGCTTTATTTCGAGGGCAGACACTGGCGTGGTGATGCTTATTCCACCCTTTCGGTGTGTGTTTTAGGTACCTCGCAGAGCTGTGCTGCGTGGATGGTGCTGCCGGTGCGCGCCAGGCTGCGTTCCCTGTGGTGAGTAACATTTTATGGTTTCGTTTTAAATCATACACGAGGTACTGTTTAGTAACAGGTAGAGTTGTGCTGTTACCGTAGGGTGTGAAGCTTCTCTCGTACCTGTATAACGAAGCACAGAGCAACTGCAGTAACGAGAACTACCCTGTGCTGCTTTCTCTGCTCAAGAGCAGCTGCGAGCCTTACACACGGTCAGTGCTTGCCCCTCTCTCTCTCTCTCTCTCTCTCTCTCTCTCTCTCTCGCTTTAACTATCTGTCAATCAATCTACATATCTATCTATCAACCGATTTCTAATTTTCGTGGCTATCTTGCGAGAAGTACAGCGACAGCTTTTTCGGCACACTTTCGCAGTCACGCTTTAAACGGAGCCAGTTACAGCCTGATTAAAACAAATTCTAAATTACGAGTCCCTCGCACGTAGTCTAACTTTGAATTACTTTCCTGCAGACCGCTTGGAAACGCACTCTCTGAAAGAGTTATTGATTTAGTCAGAAATGGATTTTTGCAGAAATGATTTCCAGGACATATGGTACATCAAGTTAATGGAGAAACGCCGGGGCTGATGGGGTTGAGGGTAATCTCGCGCCACTCTCGCCGAACATAGCGAGTCTCGGCTTAAATGATGATGTCGCCTCAGGCTCTTCGTAGCAGATGCATGCCCTAGCAGATGAACATCTCTACGTTAAAAGGTCTCGCACATACCGGAACTTGTGTCACATTCCTGCGCTGGGTAGTAGAGGTCGATCGTTATCGATAGTATCGGTAAAACCCACTGAGTTGGGCGGTACCAGCCGATTAACCGATTTAAATCGACCGGTAGTTTTTAAAATTTTGACGTAACACAAAGTAAAATATCGCTGAAATTTATTACAAAGATAAACAGTACTAACTGTACCATGAAAACGTATACAGTGGGGGAAATAAGTATTGAACACGTCGACTTTTTTTTCAGTAAATATATTTCCTATGACGTTATTCACATGAAATTTTCACCAGACGTCAGTATTAACTCAAGAAATCCGGAAATATAAAGAATTCACAACGTTAAAGTCCATAAATGAAGTTATGTGTAATAAAGCTGAATGACACAGGGAAAAAAAGTATTTATGTATCAATGTGAATAACCTCATTGGAAATATATTTACTGAAAAATAATGTTGACGCGTTCAATACTTATTTCCTCCGCTGTATGTATACATCCAAACTGGACCAAAAATAACGCTCCAACTAATAAAAATAAAGACCTCTAAAAAACGAATCAAAAAAACACTTCAAATTACATGAGAAAATTTGTCGGCGATGGTTTTTATTTCTCCTCTAGGGGCCGCTCTCGTAACGTCTAACGGTATAAGTGGACCTTTCTTAGCCTCTCCCGTGAAAAACTATCAGTGTTGATTATGGCTAATAACAGAGTTCCAGCAATCTGTTATCAGTGCTGATGATTAATCGGCGAAACCGAAGTCGGCGCTAAGCGCACACACCCCTGTAAAAATCCCACGTTTGTAGAACCGTAATTTGTTTGCGCGACATATCGATCTGAATTATTTATGAATTCTCCTTTGCTCTTGGCGTTAATGACACTCTTGCCTCAGGCTGGTCACACGCTAGTGAAATGTGTGGCAGAGAGAAGTGTATTTTCTTCTATCAAACGACACCGAACCATATGAATCTGTTCTAAACCCTGTGTGTAGGTTTGTATCGGACTGGATGTACAGCGGATTCTTCAGAGACGTGTATAAAGAGTTCATGATCCAGGTGAACGAGGACTACCTCAGCTACAGAGGTGAAGCGTGCACGTTCCCTTTTAAGCGAGCGCTGCCTTTTAATCTACAACAAATGCTTACATCTTCATGCGAAGCGCAAACGCTGATTGATTTGAACTTCATTATACGTCCTGAGCACGTCTCGCTCTCTGTGCCTTTGTAGATAAGCATTTCTGGGTGCAGGGCTACACTCTGATCTCGCAGGACGCGGAGGACTGCGTGCCCGTGTTCCTCCGTCACATCGCCAACGATGTTTACGTCTGCGGAAAAACCATCAACCTGCTGAAAATCTGTTGCCCACAGGTCTGACGTTCAAAGTTAGCACGTTGCCGAGGGTTGTTGCAGAAACAAAGCTCTGCTAATTCCACAGCCTGTTAGCTGTTAGCTAATCGTTACGCTGCATCTGTGGCAGGCTGGGAAAACCCTTCACGGGAACTGATTTAGGCGTTTTTCTACTATATAATTCTAGTTCTGAAAATGACACATTTGGCATATCACAAGTTGAAATTCTTATCATTTTTAAAAAATGTAAAGCCATGAGTGAAAAAGGAAGAAAAGATTTCATTCATTTCAGTGCAGTTGCTACTATGCATATATGTCTTTTTCGCTAAACAACTTGATCATCACGTAACATTTGTGAGGCATGGCACTTGACAAGCACGTTTTTAGACATCTTAGGTAGACTGGCTGCATTTGTTAAACTGGTTCCTTACTCAATGTCTTTGTAGGCAGAGATCCAAAATAAATGGTGTACATGGCCTGTTCCCTTCCCCCAGCCAGCTCTCTCCTATCCTACAATAACGATCAAGCGTGAAGGGTGATTTCTAGTACGGGCTTCCTCCGAGAGACATACAGTGGTGCTTGAAAGTTTTTGAGGTGTTCTATATCTCTGCATAAATATGACCTAGAATCATCGGATTTTTACACAAGTCCTAAAAGTAGACAAGGAGAACCCAATTAAAGAAATGAGAAAAAAAAAACACTTTTTTTTTTATATATATATATTTTTATATATATACATTTATTTATTGAAGTATGCGAAAGTATGTGAACGTTTAGGATTAGCAGTTTGATTTGAAGGTGAAATTAGTCAGGTGTTTTCACTCGATGGAATGACGATCAGGTGTGTGTGAGTGAGCACCATGTTTTATTAAAGAACAGGGAACTGTTAGAGTCTGATCCTCACAAACACTTGTTTGTGGAAGTGTATCATGGCACGAACAAAGGAGATTTCTGAGGACATCAGTTTTGTGAATGTATGAGACCAAAATAGAAAGCTTTGGTTTAAATGAGAAGTGTTATGTTTGGAGAAGGGAAAAGAAGGCATTCCAGCATAAGAACCTTATCCCATCTGTGAAACATGGTGGTGGTAGTATCATGATTTGGGCCTGTTTTGCTGCATCTGGGCCAGGACGACTTTCCATCATTGATGGAACAATGAATTCTGAATTATACCAGCGAATTCTAAAGGAAAATCTGTCCATGATATGAATCTGAAGAGAAAGTGGGTCATGCAGCAAGACAACGAGCCTAAAGACACAAGTCGCTCTACCAAAAAGGGTTAAAGAAGAATAAAGTTAATGTTTTGCCCAAGTCAAAGTCCTGACCTTAATCCAATAGAAATATTGTGGAAGGACCTGAAGTAAGCAGTTCATGTGAGGAAACCCACATGAACAGGAACGGGCTAAAATTCCTCCAAGGCGATGTGCAATACTGATCAATAGTTACCCCAAAAGTTTATCTGCAGTTATTGCTGCACAAGGGGGTCACACCAGATACTGAAAACTAAGGTTCACATACTTTTACTTCTTGCGGATAATTTTCATAAATAATAATAAATAAATGATCATGTATAATATTTTATGTCTCATTTGTCTAATGGGGTTCTCTTTATCTAATTTTAGTACTTGTGTGAAAATCTGATGACGTTTTAGGTCGTATTTACGCAGAAATACAGAAGATGCTAAAGGGTTCATAAACTTTTAAACACCACTGTATGAAGCCTGCCACGCTCTGAGGAAAGTGCTGTCTGTCCTCTTCATCATGCATGAGCTCCTAGAAGCCTATGATTGGCTAGTATCGCTGTGATTGACAGGGGACACAGTAACGCCATCCATCCAGCCCGGAGAGCACGGACATTTTTGCTCTCTCGGACTCCCGGCCGTGGATGGCTGTAGCGTTTTTGGGATTCAAACTTGCGATGTGTCAAAGTTCGTTACAGACAAAATATCTGATTTTTCCCAACCCCATGTGGATTTTACTTTTCCAGATGTTTTCCAGAATCACATCTGATGGGTTTTCCCAGACCGCCACGCAAATATTCATTGGGTCATCACAACAGTTCTTGTTGGTTCTCCTGAATGCACTTACCGCTCAGAGAGAACATGAATAGTGGAGATTTCGAAACCACACTCAATGCCTGTTGCACAGTGGAGCAAATTATTTTTTATAAAAGAACAGTGATCTGAATAGGAGGAATCAGGATTAAGCAAAGTGAGTTGCAGCAGTTCTGAAGGTGGAAATGAAACCGAAGCCAAGCACATTCATGTCCTTGTGTCTCTGGCAGCATTATATCTGGTCGGAGGTGCCTGTGCCACGCATCGCCGTGACATTCTCTCTGCGGGAGGTGGAGGAAATTGAGAGAGATTGCGCCGTGTACCGCGGCCGCATGGAGACCATCGCCAAACACAGCGCCATCAGCAGAGAGGAGCAGGTACTGCACTGCCACTGACTGCAACACATTCACAATGGTTTCTGAAACTGATGTTTTTTGGATTTAATATAATACCGACCCACAGTGTTTTGTTTATTTATTTGTTTCTTTTCTGTGAAATGAGGCGTGTTTGAGGAAAAGCTTTGGTTCTTATACTCCTGTAATACAGAACGTCCCGCAATGCTTGGTTGTCTCGGTTGATTCTGGATGTGACTAAATGCACCGCTTCTCTGTTAAGGCGCTTTGCCGATCAGGGATAAATGAAGTATACAATCCATTAACACATTTTTAAGCGGAATGCAGGACATTTAACGCTAGGGGGCTGAAATGTGCTCGTTTTCTTTTATGACTCTCACCCTCATTCTTTTCCTCCCTATCTATTTTTCTCTCTCTCTTTCGTTCTTTAGGCGTTGCGTACCGAGCTGGCACGCCAAGAGCTCATCAATCAGGTCAGAGAGTCAGCAGCCAAGACGCTGGAGAGCATCCGAGGTCAGTGCGCGTCCCCTGCGCCGTATCCATCACAACACCTCTTCTCTATCTCTTCTCCATGCCAGCGAAATGAGATACGGCCAGTTATATAACAAATGCTGCGCTCTTAATGAAATATGTCATCAGCTTATTGAGCCTCGAGACGAGTGAGACAGGAAAATATGATCCCAAGCTGAAACGTGGGGTAGTCTGAAGTCTGCCGGAGGAGTTTTTAGAGTGGTTGAGAAAAACTAAGGCACATTGTTGCCCCGAAGTTGATTTGTTAAAAGTACGTTCCAGTTTTATTCCAGTTGGCCAAGCAGAACAATTAGCCACAACCGAAGTGCGCATTTCTGATGCGCTACACATCTGCAGAGCCAAAAGTGCATTGCAGCTAGCGTTAGACCTCCTGATCAGATCAGGAGTGTGCACACGTTTTTCCCCGCAGGTAGAAGTCAGGCGTTGATAAACACATGCGGCACTAATTGAGCGAGCCCGAAGGAAGTGAAAGGAAAAGAAAAGGCGAATTAATGACTTGCTGAGATCTTGCTGTGCTCTTGCACCCCCTTCAGGCCACCAGCTGTCACAGCGTCTGGCTGAGGAGGCTAAGAAGAGAGAGCGCTTTGAAGAGCTGAGGCATCAGCTAGAGCTCGACCAAGAGGTGAGAGGTTCAGGAGACCGTAAGTGCGAAGATATAAACGAAAAACTGTGTGCTTAAAATGCATGAAGAGTGCTCATTAATTTACACCAGAGCGCTAAGTACCCTGTCTGGCCTCTTACTGTCTCTCTACTTCACACACTTCAGACACAGCTCTGAGACCGGTCCAAGTTATGAATACGAAAGTAAAGTGTGTTGGATGAGCTGTAAAAATTGATCGTACAGCTAGAAAGTATTTCATATTGTAGAATAGTTTTCCTGATGTCATGGTAATATGGTACTTTGCACTATAGCGGCCATTAGAGCAGAACTAGCGAGTTATGTTTCGGATTCGCAAATGCATCTGAAGCAAATAGCTGTGTGTTTTTCCCTTTTAAGTTTCGGCCCAAACTTCAGATGATGTGACGGTATTATCCTTTTAGGCTGTTGTTTGCATGCATAGTTCTTTATGACCTCTGCTACATAGCTCCATTGATGTTTATTGCAGAGGAGGAAAGAGTATGATTTATGATTTATTCGCATTTAAAAATTCCATTAGCGAGTCCAGAATAGGAGTCTCTCTTTGTAATAATATAAAAGATTCTAATAATGAAAGATAAGGTGCCGGGGAAGGAATAAGCACATCAGTCTCTTGATCTTAAATCCAATTAATCTGTAACCCAGTTTTGGCTCTTCCGTGGATGACATTACAATTAATGGACTAAGACAGAAATGTTTGTGATAAGAAAGCTTTACTTTACCTTAATCCTGTTTTAACAGTTGGCATTCATACAAATGTACCACCTTCCTTACTGATTTCAAATTGTTTTATATCATTCTGCCTGCCTTAATCAGCGAATGAATACATTATACACTATACAGGGCTCTGTAATGTGACTACTGCAGATTTGTTCACGGTTACAGGTGCATCTTGGGTAAGCACACACGCATCAACTTCAGTATTGTCTCCTTTGGGTGCACAAGTGTATCCTGATATTTGAAGTCTTTTTTTATATTTTATATTTGTTGAAACATTCAACAGAAACAGATGGAGCTTTAAACACACCTACACGTATACTTGTGTACCAACAAGTAGCAAAACTGAAGTTAATCCACATTTGTATTTATATTATTCTGCAAAAGTCTTAGGCTTACCTGTCTATTTTATAAATAAAATAGAATATAAAAATATAAATAAAATGAAATTACCTTCAAAAATTTCAAACTTTATATTTCAACTTTCAGTTTCAACTTTGTGTGTGTTTTTTTTTATTACATAATGAAACATTAATGCCTTATATTTCATACCACAAACTGATATTCCATCATCTTTATCATTTTAGATGTACTGTTAAGTATTATTTCTATTTAAACACACACGTGGCACCATGTTTTCTTTTAAACTAGGTAGGTAAGTAAGTAAGTAGGGAGGTAAATAATTAGGTAAGTAGGTAAGAAAGTAAATAGGTAGGTAAGTAATTAGGTATGTAGGTAGGCAAGTGGGTAAGTAAGTAGTAAGTATGCGGGAGGGTAAGTAGGTAGGTAAGTAAGTAGGTAAATGGGTAGGTAGGTAAGTAGCTAGGTAAGTAGGTAAGTAAGTATGTATGTAAGTAAGTTAGTAGGTAATTAGGTAGGTAAGTAGCTAGGCAAGTAGGTAAGTAAGTAGGTAGGTAAGTAAATAGGTCATTAGGTAAGTAAGGAAGTATATAAGTAAGTAGGTAAGAAAGTAGGTAGGTAAGTAATTAGTTATGTAGGTAGGCAAGTGGGTAAGTAAGTAGTAAGTATGTGGGAGGGTAGGTAGGTAAGTAAGTAGGTAATTAGGTAGGGAGGTAAGTAATTAGGTAAGTAGTTAGGCAACTAGGTAAGTAAGTAGGTAGGTAAGTATGTAGGTAGGAAAGTGGGTAAGTAAGTAGTAAGTATGGGAGGGTAGGTAGGTAAGTAAGTAGGTAATTAGGTAGGTAGGTAAGTAATTAGGTAAGTAGTTAGGCAACTAGGTAAGTACGTAAGTAGGTAAGCAAGTAGGTAGGTAGGTAGGTAAGTAGCTATGTAGGTAGGCAAGTGGGTTAGTAAGTAGGTAAGTAGCTAGGCAAGTAGGTAAGTAAATAGGGAAGTAGTTAAGTAAGGAAGTAGGTAGGTAAGTAGTTAGGCAACTAGGTAAGTACGTAAGTAGGTAGGTAGGTAAGTAGCTATGTAGGTAGGCAAGTGGGTTGGTAAGAAGCTAGGCAAGTAGGTAAGTAGTTAAGTAAGGAAGTAGGTAGGTAAGTAAGTAATTAGCTAAGTAGGTAAGTAGCTAGACAAGTAGGTAAGTATGTAATTAGGTAAGTAGGTAGGTAAGTAATTAGGTATGTAGGTAGGCAAGTGGGTAAGTAAGTAGTAAGTATGTGGGAGGGTAAGTAGGTATGTAAGTAAGTAAGTACGTAATTAGGTAAGTAGGTAGGTAAGTAATTAGGTATGTAGGTAGGCAAGTGGGTTAGTAAGTAGGTATGTAGGTAGGCAGGTAAGTAAGGAAGTAGGAAAGTAAGTAGGTAGGTAAGTAATTAGGTATGTCGGTAGGCAAGTGGGTAAGTAAGTAGTAAGTATGTGGGAGGGTAAGTAGGTATGTAAGTAAGTTAGTAGGTAATTAGGTAAGAAGGTAGGCAAGTAGCTAGGCAAGTAGGTTAGTAAATAGGTAATTAGGTAAGTAAGGAAGTAGGTAAGTAAGTAGGTATGTAAGTTAGTAGGTAATCAGGTAGGTAAGTAAGTAATTAGGTAAGTAGCTACACAAGTAGGTAAGTAAGTAGGTAATAAGGTAAGTAGATAAGTAAGTAGGTAATTAGGTAAGTAGGTAATAAGGTAAGTAGGTAATTAGGTAAGTAGGTGGGTAATTACATAGGTAAGTAAGTAGGTAAGGAAATAGGTAATTAGGTAGGTAAGTAAGTAGGTATGTAGGTAGGCAAGTGGGTAAGTAGTAAGTATGTGGGAGGGTAGGTAAGTAGGTAACTAAGTAGGTATGTAAGTAAGTTAGTAGGTAATTAGATAGGTAAGTAAGTAATTAGGTAAGTAGCTAGGCAAGTAGGTAAGTAAGTAGTAAGTATGTGGGAGGGTAGGTAGGTAACTAAGTAGGTATGTAAGTAATTTAGTAGGTAATTAGATAGGTAAGTAAGTAACTAGGTAAGTAGGTCAGTAAGTAGGTAATTAGTTTGGTAAGTAAGTAGGTAAGTACATAGGTAAGTTAGTAGGTAATTAAGTAGGTGGGTAAGTAGCTAGGCAAGTAGGTAGGTAAGTAAGAAGGTATGTGGGAAGGTAAGTAAGAAGGTAAGTAATTAGGTATGTAGGTAGGCATGTGGTTACGTAAGTAGTATGTAGGTAGTTAACTCGGTAAGTAAGCTAATAGGTAATTAAGTATGTAGGTAGGTAAGTAAGTTAGTAGGTGATTAGGTAGGTAAGAAAGTAGGTAGGTAGGCAAGTGGGTAATTAAGTAGTATGTAGGTGGTTAAGTAGGTAAGTAAATTAATAGGTAATTAAGTATGTAGATAGGTAAGTAATTAGGTATGTAAGTTAGTAAGTAATTAGGTAGGTAGGTAAGTTAGTAAGTAATTAGGTAGGTAGGTAAGAAAGTAAGTAGGTAGGTAAGTAATTAGGTAGGTAGGCAAGTGGGTAAGTAAGTACTATGTAGGTGGTTAAGTAGGTAAGTAGGTTAATAGGTAATTAAGTATGTAGGTATGTAAGTAGGTAGGTAAGTAGGTTAGTAGGTAATTAAGTAGGTAAGTAATTAGGTAAGTACATAGGTAGGTTAGTAGGTAATTAGATAGGTAGGTAAGTACGTGAGAAAGAAAGAAAGTATGTAGGTAGGTAAGTAGGTTAGTAGGTAATTAGGTAGGTAAGTAAATAATTAGGTAAGTAGGTTATTAGATATGTAGGTAAGTACGTAAGAAGGTAAGTAATTAGATAAGTAAGTAGGTTAGTAGGTAAGTAAGTAATTAATTAGGTAAATAGCTAGGCAAGTATGTACGTAAGAAGGCAAGTAATTAGGTAAGTAGCTAACTGGATAGGTAGGTAAAGAAGTATGTAGGTAGGTAGGTAAGTAATTATGTAAGTAATTAAGTAGGTAAATAAGTAGGGAAGTATGGAGGTAGGTAAGAAGAAGGTAAGTCATTGGGTAAGTAAGTATGAGGGTAAGTAAGTATGCAAGTAAGTGGGTAGGTAAGTAAGTAAGTATGCAAGTAAATGGGTAGGTAAGTAAGTAGGTAGGTAGGTGGGTAAACAGGTAGGTAAGTATAACTTATAACTTACTTACCCAACTACCTAACTATGTAAGTAAATAAGTGAACAAGTAAGTAGTTTGGTAAGTAAGTATGGAGTTAGGGAGGTAGAATGGAGTTTATGATTCGAGTCCATCACCAAATTCCATAACTGTGATGTGGAACTGCAGAAAGGCTGAATAACAGGAATGTGTTTGCAGTGGCGAAATGCTGTTAAAATGAAGCAGCAAGAGGATGACTACAGTTTTGCCCGAGAGCTTAGAGACCGAGAACAGAGGCTGCAGGCCCTCGAGGAGCAGCTGGAGCGCAGGGCACGGTAAGGCTGACATTGTTCTGCATTTCCATTCCCACTGTAGACTTACTCATATTATTCCTGGTGTACACTATGAACTGTTGTTTTAAAGTTGTGTTAAGCCCACTGTGTGTATGTGTGTGTTCAGCATGGACCTGATCGCGCAATACAGTCGTCTGTCTGAGGAGGCAGCTAAGAAAGAGCGGAGGGCACTGTGGAAAGTACAGAGGTTGAGACTACATGAAGCCCGAGTAAACTTCCTAGAGCAGGACCAACACACCATACAGGTCTGCTAAAGGCTGTTTTGTAGCAGTTATAGCAGTATAATTTATTCTGATTATTTTGAATCGGTGGCAAAAAGGGCTTTATTATCGTACCACAAGTTCATCTTGACTATTATTTTACTATTAGTGCTTTTCCACATTACAGTGCAGCATGGCTCATTTTGGTGAAATAACCATTAACATGCATTTTGTCTCAAATTCGGTGAGGGGGGAAAAAAATAGTTTTCAGTAGTGTAGTGGTTGCCAGAGTACTTTTGAGAAACTCCTCCTACTTTCACAGGTAGCACTATGTAATGAAAAAAAGCAGTCACACACTCGGCCAGGATTTACTATTAAGTCATCCACTGGAAAAGCAATATTCACACAACGCTAGATCAGTTCTCTTGTGATTTTGCCTTGTTTATGTTTATACTGTAATGTAGTTGTGACTGGTTATATTCCAGGTTCTGCTTGTGAGACATGCTTTAGGACAGGAATGCCCCAGTCAGGATCCAGATCTTACAAAGAAAACACCTCAGGATCAGCAGGTCTGTGGCCAGATATATTTTCGATAGAATTGTGAGTGTGTGTGGTTGTGGTGGTGGGGGGGGTCAACTTGCTATAACTTGCTCCTGTTGTTTTGCAGGAATCCCACACTCCTGAGATACAAATGAAAAATCTGACCATGGAGCAAAAGCTCACTGCTCTTTCTGATTCAACTCTGCCTCCTCCTTGCCCTCCTGCAGTTCTCCCCCCATCCACCAGGAACTTTGATGCTCTGATCTCTGATCAAAATGACATTACAGACTTCCTCATGAAACGTCCACATCCCACGGATAGTACGGCGGTAACCAAGGCTCTACAAGACATCGGCTGTGACCTGTCCGAATTCTCTAAAAACCCTAATTCAGACTATGACTTCTCCTCCCCCTACAGCCCTCTGGAATGCCTTAGGCCCCAGTCCCGCTCTGCTCATCCCTCCCTATCCCACCAAGTCCCAGAGCCTGGGGCAAGTCAACATGGCCATCCTTCACAGAATTCATGTCATCTGGAGGGTAATGCTGCCTCGGGGCATACGTCACATGCTAGTCCGAGTGAATTACAGCCAGCGAAAGAGACACAAGAGCAAAACGTGGCCACAAATAAATGTCAGGAGACAAATAAACTGCCTAAAGAGAAGATGTTAAATGAAGAACAGAAGGAACCTTCAGCATGTGCTGTGGATTTGAAGCCAAAACCACCAACGGATAGCATAGCAGAGGAGGCCAAAGCTAGTGAGCAGCTTGCTCAGCCCCTTCGGACATCAGCTGAGCAAATTCCAATAGATCTCACTCTGATCACTGGCAGTAGCCAAGACTCTGATCTCCAAAGCAAATCTAAGAACAATGTCTCAGGGGTAGCTAGTGTTTCCTCCTCCAATACTGCCCAGGGTCATTCTTTTAATGCTGACATAAGGACTGGCGGGCTTGTTTCTGATGCTACCGTGGTCCTTCCCTCACCAAGTATCCATGGTCATGCTTCTGATGCTCATATTAAGGTTGGAGAGAATGTTTCTGAGGTTACCGTGGCTGTTCCCTCCAGAAATATCCATGGTCATGCTTCTGATGCTAATATTATGGTTGGTGAGCATGTTTCTGAGGTTACCATGGCTGTTCCCTCCAGAAATATCCATGGTCATGTTTCTGATGCTAATATTCAAGTTGGAGAGCTTGTTTCTGATGTTATCATGGCTGTTCCCTCTCGAAATGTCCATGGTCATGCTTCTGATGCTAATATTATGGTTGGAGAGAATGTTTCTGAGGTTACCATGGCTGTTTCCTCCAGAAATATCCATGGTCATGCTTCTGATGCTAATATTATGGTTGGAGAGAATGTTTCTGAGGTTACCGTGGCTGTTCCCTCCAGAAATATCCATGGTCATGCTTCTGATGCTAATATTATGGTTGGAGAGAATGTTTCTGAGGTTACCGTGGCTGTTCCCTCCAGAAATATCCATGGTCATGCTTCTGATGCTAATATTATGGTTGGAGAGAATGTTTCTGAGGTTACCATGGCTGTTCCCTCCAGAAATATCCATGGTCATGCTTCTGATGCTCATATTCAAGTTGGAGAGCTTGTGTCTGATGTTACCATGGCTGTTCCCTCTCGAAATGTCCTTGGTCATGCTTCTGATGCTGATATTATGCTTGGAGAGAACGTTTCTGAGGTTACCGTGGCTGTTCCTTCCCGAAATATCCATGGTCATGCTTCTGATGCTCATATTCAAGTGGGAGAGCATGTTTCTGAGGTGACCACACTCACTGACTCTCGTAGTGTCCATGGTCATGTTTCTGATGCCCATATAAAAAAAGGAGAGCTGGTTTCTGAGATTCTTACTCCTCTACCTTCACAAAATATCCATGGTCATGCCTCTGATGCTTATATTAAGGTTGGAGACCATGTTTCTGAGGATACCATGGCTGTTCCCTCCCCAAATATCCATGGTCATGCTTCTGATAATCATTTTCAAGTCGGAGTGCTTGTTTCTGATATTACCGTGGCTGTTCCCTCTCGAAATGTCCATGGTCATGTTTCTGATGCTCATATTCAAGTTGGAGAATTTGTTTCTGAGGTGACTTCACCCACTGCCTCTCGCAGTGTCCATGGCCATGTCTCTGATGCCCATATAAAAATAGGAGAGCTGGTTTCTGATGTTCTTACTCCTCAACCGTCGCAAAATATCCATGGTCATGCCTCTGATGCTCATATAAAGATTGGTGAGCATGTTTCTGAGGTACCCACCTTAACCCCTTCACCTAATATCCACGGCCATGCCTCTGATGCTCACATAAAGGTGGGTGAGTATGTCTCAGACGTTGCTCTCTCTCGCCCTCGTTGGAGCAAACATGGCCACTCTTCAGACAGCACTCTTAAGGTTGGCTGTCTGATGCCGGAAGCTCAACCAACACATTCCCCATTGCCAGGCAGTGCTTATGGTCACTCCTCAGACTCCACACTAAAGGTCGGCTGTGTCGTATCTGGTTCAGACCCGGTGCTTTCCCCACTCCCTGGTAGTGCCTATGGGCACTCGTCAGACTCGACACTGGGTGTGGGGTGTGTGGTGATGGGGCCACAGGTCCCTAAGCAGCCGCCTCTCCCGGGTAGTGCCTATGGGCACTCGTCAGACTCGACACTAGGATTGGGGTGTGTGGTGATGGGGCCACAGGTCCCTAAGCTGCCCCATCTCCCGGGTAGTGCCTATGGGCACTCGTCGGACTCGACACTGGGCGTGGGGTGTGTGGTGATGGGGCCACAGGTCCCTAAGCAGCCCCCTCTCCCTGGTAGTGCCTATGGACATTCCTCTGACTCTAGCCTGGGTGTAGGCTGCGTGGTGCAGGGGATCAGACCTGGAAGCTCTTATAGTGAAGACCCTCAGACAGGATCCAATCTGCCCCCAGACGACAAGAACAAGCAAGACAGCCAAGAGGCACAGGGTAAGAATAAGACATGTACTGATATTACGTTTTCAAGTAGCTTGTTGGTGATTGGAAGAGTCAAAAAATGATTTTCTTTGCCATATCTCCACCTTTTCTTGGCAAAGCCTCAGATTTGGTGGAGTCTCAGGTGTTGGTATACACTGTATTATCTAGAGCATTATACATACAAATGATTACTTGAAATGGATTCTTAGCTTTGATATAAAACACATCTGGGCTTTAAAATGGTGGTTTTGCTTTAGCACTCATTGGAGAGTGAGCTGACTAGTTACATATAGTACCTTGAAAGCCTTTTGCTAGTTACATGACAAATCATAAAAGTTAGCCGCAGGACAGAGGACGTATAGATCGGTAGCCGAGTCCCAGTGTAAACAGAATCGTCAAGATATCTCCCCGCCATCGCAGTGTAATGTGCCGGGTGAATATGGGGCTGTACGTTTCGTCATATCAATCATATTGTGACACTTGAACACATTTTCATAATACATGATATCACAATATTTATACTTGCTACCAAAGTTCCAGTAAAACAGCACTGCTGTACTATGAGAACAGTGTCAAACTGCTATATATAAAAAATAAAATATGTATATATGTGTGTGTGTGTGTATATATGTCTTGGCACCTACAAAAATAAATAAGGAAAATGAACTGATACAAGAAAAGATTTTAACTTCCAATCGATGTTCTAAAGTACTGATGAAATCCACAACACATTGAGGAAAGTGTATGGTCAGATCATGTATCGCAGTATTGACATAACATTGTAATATTACCCATCCCAAGCTGTAGAACATATTAATCTTTAGCCACAATTATATTTTTATTAAAGGTTGCAGGTATGCTCCCCATCCACACTGATTTCATATCTGAAATGTGAAAGTTTTTGTGATGTGACCAAGCTGCGTTTAAATTCGTCATAGAAATGTTCAGCATATGTTTCTGCCACAGCTGCTTCCCAAACTCAGCTGCTCAATCTGGGTGAGGGTCTCGCTGCCTGGGCCCAGGGGCTAGGACTGTCCCCGTTGGAGAGACCAGAAGATGACTACCTCCTCAAGCTGGCCTCTCAGTACCACGCTGAACAGTACGAGGATTCCTTCAGGCAAATGAGTGAGTGTCTTTCAACTAGGGATGCACCGAAATGAAAATTCTTGGCCGAAACGGAATATGATGAAAAACTCGGCCGAAGGCCGAATACCGTTTTTTTTTGTGTGTTTTTTCCATTTATTTTGCCATTTTTTCACCATTGCATAAATTAAATAGACACAATATGCTTTTAACTATTTTGTCTTGCTTTTCAAAGAAAAAAATCTATTACAAAAACTACAATTTCAAAATATTTATTTAACACTGAACAATTTTTTTCATTCCAGCAGGCATAGGCTACCGACAAGGCACAATATAACTTTAAATAAATAAATGAGTAAAATAAAAATATTGTGATGTGGTCATCTTTGAGCCCCGCTTGAATAGCCGATGTTAGGCCTATAACTGACTGCTGAAAGAATGGAACGCTCTGTAGCCTACAACAAAAAGGTGCATTGACAAGAGTGCAAAAAATGGTTCTATTGGGTTCTATATGGCTGATTATATTGGGGATATATACCCCTCGTGTCCCTGTACACCTCACCGAGTATTAGAGTAGATATAGTAGAGTTAGATACATTGTTAATGTTATGTCCCTTGATAGATTTAGTTAATTTAAACTATAGATTAGTTAATTTAGTCTCCGCTGGTTTTCCTCTCCCAGTCTAGAGTACTAGTTCATGTTTCTTGTTTTGTGTTTTGACCCTGTTTTCTGTGACCGTGACTTTGATTCCCTTTGCCTGTCTTGACTACGTTTTTTGGATTACGATTTGGATTTGTCTGCCTGCCCTTAAATAAATACGTCTTTACGTGCTTCCGTACTCTACTCCCTTACGACGTGACAGAAACTAAACAAACCCACATGTCCACAGTACACCTCGGGCACGTAGCTCGTGCACGTAGCTCGTGCACGTAGCTCGTGCACGTAGCTCGTGCACGTAGCTCGTGCACGTAGCTCGTGCACGTAGCTCGTGCATGTAGCGCGTGCATGTAGCTCGTGCGTGCATGCACGCACCCCCTCATCGAGGTCATGACATTAGCGTGTCTCACTCTGGTTTTTAGGCTATTTGGTAGCTTCATCACACGCGTCATTGTTCGGCCGAATAATTTCGGTTGCCGAACATTCGGTGCATCCCTACTTTCAACCTTAGTAATCATGATTAATGCTACCTTTGAGCATGTTGCATGTGATTATTACAAGGCTTGAGTTGTTAGCAGGTCACCTACACTGAATCTGAGTTAATGCCTTGACTGCACGTGTGTGTGTCGGTCAGTGTCAGCCCCCGACGCACAGCTCCTGCAGCAGGTGACCCGCGGGCCGAACGTTCTGCCAACGGACTCGTCTCTGCACTGTGCTACAGACTCTACTGCTGTGCAGCTCAGCGAGATGATGCCCCTCCCTGTACTCATGAAACACTCTGTCACCACCCCACTCATCACACAGTGAGTGCATTAACAATGTTGTTAAAATGCTAATTGCTTTTTTTTTTGCTAAGTAGGTTTAGAGGTGGCTTTGTTCCATTATCACTTCAGTTATAGTCAGTGATTTTGACAGGTTTAGATGATGCTAGCAGTTTTGAGAATTAAAATACAAACTAATGCAACCTCTCATAGGAGTTTTGAATGCTAGAGTTTTTGACAGATTGAATGTGTGTGTGTGTGTACAAATTAAAAGCTTATCTGTGAAGTCTACTCTTCCCAAAAAGCTTCCTTATCCAGTGTTTTTATGACCCTGAGAAAGCACAAAATGTAGTGTTTGAGTGTCCAGACTTGCCTCTTTTGTGTGCACCAAAATAAATGCATGAGACCCCCCCCCCCCCCCCACTCTCTCTGTCTCTCTCCCCCTCTCCTGTCCTTCTCCTCAGTTTGTCGATGGTGAATAAGGCTGTGGTGGATTATTTCTTTGTGGAGCTGAGCGTGAAGAAGCACTTTGAAGCTTTGAGGCACTTCTTACTGATGGAAGACGGGGAATTTGCGCTGTCACTTACTGATCGGCTGTTTGAGAAGGTGAGAGCAGAACATCAATTGGCCACCAGCCTGAAAAGACCTCATTTGGAGCATGATCCTGGAGAGGGAAGACGTTTCCTGTTTTCCATTCTGTAAAAGAACTTTTTTTGCGGTTTCCATTTGCCAGAGATCAAGAGATGTATTTGTGTGTTTGTGTGTAGTTGGGCAGTGGACAAACCCCTGGCGAGCTGCTGACTCCCCTGGTGCTGAACTCCATCCTGAACAAGGCCATGCAGTACAGCGTGCACGGCGACAGTGAGCTGGCCACTAACTTCACGTTTGCATTACGCTACCTTCCCGAGGTGTTCCATCCCCACGCTCCCGACTCACTCAACTGCCTCGAGCTGCGCTACAAGGTCACACAAAGACATCTCTATCTCTAGTCCGTTCTCTCTGCTTTGTTAATCTCATCCACTGTATGCACTAGGCTCCAATTTTTAAAAACAGGACAGATATGCTGCATGATGATTGTTGTCAAGGTGGACAGTAAAGTTGATTTATTTGTATATATATTTATTTAAATCATAAATAATAATAAACCAACGTGGTGCCCAGTCCAGTGTTTGGGTTGCTGGGAAACACTACTGACTTGATCGTCACCGATAAATGATTGCTGGAACGGTTATCCCCGCTCGCGCCCGTTGAGAAGGGTCTGCTGTCATTATACGGTACGAGAGCGGCCTCTAGAGGCGAAATAAAAACTATTGCTGACAAATTTTGTTGCGTTATTTGAAGTGTTTTTTTTTTTATTATTCATTTTGGATATTTTGAGTGCTGTTGTTTGGTTGTACATCTTTTAAATATATAAATATTAATATATGTTAACTTTGAATCATTTAGAAAAAGTACAGTACATTTTTCATGGTGCCGTCAGTTTTTATCTGTTTATTTCTGTAATAAAGTTCGCCAATATTTTACTTTGATTATTTTGTTTTCATTCAGTATCAGTTTTAAAAACTACCGGTTGATTTAATCGGTTATCGGCAGGTAGGTACCGCCCGACTTCGTTATCGACAGTATCGGTAAAACACGCTATCGGTCGACCTCTAATATGAACGATCCTGTAGTAGTTCGATGTAGCACATTGTGTTTGCGCTCTCGACGAAGACTTATTGTTCTGTCAAGATATAGCATCTTTATTTTCTCTCAGTATGCTTAAGACCACCATGGGACAGGGTTTCGTCAGTGTTTCAGCAAACCTGCATGCTCCTGAAAAGATTGTCCTGTCATCTTGGCACACTATTTCTCTATCTATATCTCGCAATCTATTAATCTGCCTATTAAAAACAGCTCTACCAACAGCAGATCACTCCTCAGCCAATGAGTGTAGTGCAGCGGGGGGTTTTTCTGGCGGTTGAAATGACTCGTCCCCCGGGGAAATACGAATAGTGATTGTCCAGGGCGCCTGGGCTACTAGTTTGTCCAATCCTAATGTTCTGATTGTAACACTCTCTCTCTCTCGCTCTCTCCAAGGTGGACTGGCCTCTGAATATCATAATAACGGACAGCTGTATGAATAAGTACAACCGGCTCTTCTCCTTCCTGCTGCAGCTCAAACACATGGTGTGGTCTCTCAGTGATGTGTGGTTTCATCTCAAACGCACAGGTGAGCTGCTCCTCTTACAGGGCATAGGTCAATCTGCTTCTCATGGCTTAAAGGAACACTTTCCCAGGCAAAGCCCAAAAAGCCTGCTTACTTGGAGTTCACTTCCAATGGAAGTCGAAGTGCAGTCAATAAACAGATATGCTTTATGTATTTATTTATTTGATTGAGTTTCGTTGTTGTTGTTTTTGGAGAATGCTTTAATCAATACTTTTGGTCACGTGTTTTTGTGTGTATTTTAAGCCCTGAATGTGTTCAGAGACTTTACAGAGGATATAATTAATTCAAATGGTTTTTATTGTAAAGGTTTGAAGGATATAGAAATCAACATAAAACAAAGGTTTTGTTCAGCTTTCACTCATGTCTCTATTATTCTTTATTGTTAACGTGCAGTGACTGTAGATTGGAATTAGCAGTATACGATCACACACTGTATGTTCTTTTTTTCTTCTTTCCAGTCAGATTTCTTGTTCATGGTAATTACACATACACTCCACTTATTTAGGGACACCTGCACGTTCATGCAGTTATCCAATCAGCCAATCACGTGGACAGCAGCACAATACAGAGACAGGCCAAGGGCTGCAGATAATGTTTACATCAGACATCAGAATGAAGAAAAAGTCTGATCTCTGTGACTTGGATGCTGGTACCAGATGGAACGGTTTGAGTTTTCCAGAAACTGCTGATCTCCTGGGATTTTCCACACACACCAGTCTCTAGATTTTACACAGAATGGTGCAGCGGTAACGCGGGTGGGGTTCTGTGGATGGAAACGCTTTGTAGATGAGAGAGGTCAGAGGAAAATGGCCCGATTGGTTCAAGTTCACAGGAAGTAGTTATAGTAACTCAAATAATCATTCTTTACAACCGTGGTGAGCAGAAAAGCATCTCGGCATGCACAAAACATTGCACTTTGAGGTGGATGAGCTACACCAGCAGAAGACCACATCAGGTTCCACTTCCATCAGCCAAGAACAAGAACCTGAGGTTCTCATGGGCACAGACTCACCCAAACTGGACAGTTGAGGATTAGAAAAGAAAAAAAAAAAAGTCTTTTTCCAGTCTCATCAACGAGGTGTTTCAGCCGGCAGACCCTCGGCTCACGGGATGTTTTTTGCTCTTTACACCGTTCTGTGTGTGAAATTCACAGGAGAGCAGCAGTTTCTGAAATACTCACACCGGCCCATGTGATATCAACATCCATGCGACGATTAAAATCACTGAGATCAGACTTTTTCTTCATTCCGATGTTTGATCAGAACATTAACTGAAGCGCTTGACCTGGATCTGCAGGATGACTAGATAACTGTGTGAATGTGCAGGTGTTCCTATTAAAATGGACGGTGAGCATATGCTGGTGGCTGGATATATATATATATATATATATATATATATATATATATATATTTATATTTATATATATATTTATATTTATATTTATATATATATATATATATATATATATATATTTATATTTATATATATATATTTATATATATATATTTATATATATATTTATTTTTGTGTGTGTAATCTATATCTATCTATCTATCTATCTATCTATCTCTTGCGCTCTCTCTCTCTCTCTCTCTCTCTCTCTCTCTCTCTCTCTCTCTCTCTATATATATATATATATCAGCTCTAGTAAAGGGAGCAGGACGCTCGGTGCAGTTCCGTCAGCTGCAGCTATACAGACATGAGATGCAGCACTTTGTGAAGGTGATCCAGGGCTACATCGCGAATCAGATCCTGCAGGTCTCCTGGAGCGAGTTCACACAAAAACTCAACAGCGCCAACGACCTGGACGCCATCCATCACACACACGCAGAGTACCTCAACAGGGCCATCTTCAGGTTAGAACACTGCATCACACACGCACACGCGTTGTATTCCGGATGGAACATCACATCATCACAGCACCCATTTTAAGCCCAAATTGACTCGAGGGCTTTACTGCGCAGGGCTCTGCTGACGGAGAAAGCCGCTCCTGTGATGAACATCATCCACAGCATCTTCAGCCTGATCCTGAAGTTCCGCGGCCAGCTGATCGCTCAGGCCTGGCAGAGTCAGCAGGGTGAGACGGTGCACCCGAGCTTCGTCGCCATGCAGCAGTCTTACAACACGTTCAAATACTACTCACGCTTCCTGTTCAAAGGTGAGCGCACACACCCACGGCAAACATTCATCTGTTAAATTCTTACTAGTCATAAACACCAAGGTAACGTTTAATCATGTTTTGGCGCAGCATTCTCGCGACACTGAAGGAACCGAGCATTCACACTACTACACGTAGACACAATGTGGACTGGATGCGTAAACTCAAGTTCCGCTTTTCTCCGAACAGCAGCATGAAGTAAACTTGTGTGTGTTTTGTCTCTGCAGTGGTTTCCAAACTGGTCGATAAAGGCTACCAGCCTCATTTAGAAGACTTTCTGCTGCGTCTTAACTTCAACAACTACTACAAGGACTCGTGACGTTTTTCCGCCTCTTGATCATGAAACGGAGTTTTCCCCCATCGCTTCTTCAGGCTCACGCCGGAGTCATGAAAGGCTTTCTATATGCAAATGATCTCCTTCTAGCCATTGTAGCTATCCTGCAGTGAGAGTATACAGTGCTATAAGTATTATAGCTGTGTGTGTGTGTGTGAGAGAGAAAGGAATGTGATTTAGCGTTTCACTTTTATACAGTCGGTTCAGCACTCACCTGGCATTCAGGAATTTTCTCAGACTACTTCGTTCTGGAATAAAGTTGACTCGAGCGTCTCTTCGCGTTTTGTCTTCTGGACATTGAGCAAAATTTCCTGCTCATTTCTGTTCTGAGCTGCAGACGCATGAACGAACATCAGTGCCTGCGTACATTCGGTCCCGCTTGTCCCATTACTGCTGTGTTACAATTGAAATAAAATAAAGAAGCTGAAAGATTTTCAAGGTTTTGTTTGTTTCCTCGACAGTAAATGGACCGGATACGTTTGGGCAATTAAACGATTTCACATATTTTCAAATTAGAACGAAATCCGGGAAGGTTTAATTGAATTACGTGGTTCGTTATTTGATGCCTGTTTATATTCTATTCAATAGAAATAACTAACAGATAAATTCCCTGTAACTCGTACACACGGTGGAACTGGAACAACAATAAAGACTCGTCAGGGCTCTTCGAAATCCTCACAGAGCTTTATTAAAGTTTTTCTTTAACATTTTGTGCAAAGCCTTCTAGACAGTGGCTCTAATCAATACCAGGACTTAGTGTTAGGAGTCGTCTGCTCCTACACACCGTTCATCAAATGCCATTATTTGTCTGTTTAAACTCGTGCAGCCTGCAGCAGATAGACAGAGGATGATGTTGATGTTGTTAAGAGACGTTTATATGCACTCGAGTTCCTTATAGTCTCATCCGGACTCCGATAATCAGCCGAAGCCTGACCTCCGGTTGATCCTACGCTTAACAGCTTGCCATCAGTTAAAGTATAGAAGTGCCGGCATTCATACACAAGCCAACAGTGTGCGGAAAGAAACAGTTCCACACATACACAATGGAGATTAAAAAGTCTACACACTCCTCTTAAACTGGTAGGCTTTTTTTTTTTTTTTGGTGAAGTAAAAAAATGAAACTAAGGTCAATCAATCGTCAGAACTTTTCCACCTTTTAATGCGAAAGTGTACAAATAGAGTGAATATAATGATCAGAAACAGAAAAGACTACAAATAAAAAAAAATAACCCAGTTGCATAAATGTACACACCCCTAAACTACTGCTTTGTTGAAGCAGCTTTTGAACTTTCTGTGTAAGAGACTCCGTGTGGAACATCTCGACTTAGCGATATTTGCTCTAGAGCCGTCGAAATGTAGGGGCATGTCCTGTCTGCTTCAGGTCACCCCACAGATTTTTAGTTGGAGTCAGGTCTGGACTCTGGCTAGGCCATTCAAAAACATTGATAATCTTTTGGTTAAGCCATTGCTTTGTTGATTTGGACGTATGCTTTGGGGCGTTGTCGTGCTGAAAGGTGAAATTCCTTTTCAGTTTACTAGCAGACACCTGAAGGTTTTGCACTAAAATCGACTGGTATTTGTAGCTGTTCATGATCCCCTACACCTTGATAAAGGTGTACCCCAGTTCTTCACCCCAGTTCTGGCTGAAGAAAAGCAGCCCTAAAGCATGATGCTGCCTCCACCATGCTTCACTGTGGGTATGGTGTTCTTTTGGTGGTGCCTTTTTTTTGCACCAAACAAATTTTGCGATTATGGAATTATTATACTTATTGGAATTGATCTCATCAGACCATAACACACTTTGCCGCATGGTTTGGGGTGATTTAGTCGGGCTTGGATGTTTTTTTGTGAGAAAGTGCTTCCGTCTATCCGCCCTACCCCGTAGCCAAGACATGAAGAATACGAGAGATTGTCGTCACATGCAGAGAGTAATCAGAACTCGTCAGATTTTCCTGCAGCTCCTTTAACGTTACTGTAGGTCTCTTGGTAGCCTCCCAGGTGAGTTTTTGTCTCGTCCTTTTGTAAATTTTGGACGGACGTCCCGTTATTAGTGGTCACTGTGGTGCTCCATTTTCTTCAGTTGCCGGTGACGGCCTTCGACAAGCGAGATGCCTTGCACGCTTTTTCAGCTCTTGGCAGAGCGTGGCTTCAGCGGTCAGACGGAACCGAGACGACGTGGATCAGAACAATTTCATCTAGGACAGTTGTATGATGATTCAGTTTGAACATGAGCTTGAACGTGATTGGTTCTTTCTGAAGCCACGCCTCTTATTATAAAAGGGTGTGCACACTTTACACAATCACATTACTGTAACTTCTTTATTTTTCCCCTAAAATGTTTCTCTCTATATATATATATATATATATAAAAATTCCATTACATTTTTTAGATGATGTAATTTTACATTGAGGGCGGGAAAAAAGTTCGGACATGATTTATCTTAGTTTCAAAAACCTGCCGTTTTATCTGGGGGTGTGTAGACTTCTTATAATCCACATCCATATTTGGTTTTTTTTTTTAATACACAATACTAAAGTGCGGCAAACTCGTGATTCAGATCGCAGCAGATAATTTAAAATGATGCCTGCAGGCACACACCCACTATCTTTCAATACAGCTAAGCAAGCAGATAAAGGAACATGTAGTAGGAGGGGGGGGGGGGAAAGCCCTTTCGGAAGAAATAGAAATGGAGTCAGGAAGCCACACGAGCTGCAAAATTAAAGGTTAATTTGAAATAAAGTGGTTCTGAATTTAGCGGACTGAACTATCGCCACTGGATGATTAACCGTTAAAAACTGAAGTGCTTATATTTTACATGTAAAGGGGACAAAAATACCCAAAAAGTTGTATTATCTCCATCTCGTTGAAAACGTACTCCGCTTTTACACGGCCAGCTTTTAAAAACAAAAACGACGCATATTAGAATGGAGTTATCATAATACTAACTGTTAGCGATGAATTATTTTTTTTTTAAAATCTCTTCTTTTAGTATTCGTTTTTCTTCATTTTATTTCATGTAAACTATATTTTAAACCTCCAAAAGTGCATGTCATTTTACTGTAAACAGAGCACCAGACCCTGGGTGAGAGATTTTCAGATTAAATGGTAACAAAGGAATGTAAAAAGTATTTCCGTAAGTCAAAGGACCTGAGAAATTTTAGTTCAGTGACGTGTGCTGAAACACGCCTCGTTCTTCGTAAGTAAGTAAGTAAATCGGCACACAGAGGTCCGGACCAGCTTCACAGTCATCACGTAAGGAAAGAAATTTTCTCTCGACAAACCGCGTGGAATTTAGCCGGATTACAGTACTATTACTTTTACATTCCGATTAGTGCAATTACCCAAAACTCAACATGCAGTATACGTAGCTCTGGGAAGTGCCGTTCGATCCTGTGCCTTAAGCGGGGAAAGTTGCCAGTCTAGCTAAGCAGTACTGTGTGTCGAATCTCAAGCGCACGGGCTTTCTATTACTGCGATGTGCTTAGCAAACGTATTTGATCTAGAAATCTCAATAAATGCAAAATCGGACGTCCGTGTAGCGTGATCGCGCCTGAAGAAGTCTCAGTACGTCAGAGTAATAAAACGGTACGCCTTTACATCAAGCTCCTTAATCCTGAACTATGCAGAGAGAAATATATTGAGCGAAGGCGTCGGGAGAAAGTGCAAGTAGAAGTCCGAACCTGTCTGATATTCATGTATATGAGAGCGGTACTCTTCGCTAGCCTCGTCTTTTCATCGCGCTCCCTTACTGTAACGGAGAAGAGCAGCTATTAAGAGTCTCGATCATGCCGTAGGACGATGTGAACGTGGTCACGATGGAAAGAAAAAAAAAAACGGCAACGATTTGCCAGATTCTGATCTGAACCTGATCAGAGTGGGGTGGTGTGCAGTATTTAGCATGAACTATGTTGCTCTGGATTGATTTAGCTGCTAGAATGTAAAACTCCCTCTTCAACCTCCATCTTTAGCCCTCTTTGTTGATTATTTGTATAAGAGCAAAACTTGGTATTTAGCATCGAGACAGACGTCAGGAGTGTTAGAACAGAGCCGTAAACGTACCATAACATAAGAGTCTATAGTCGGTGCGTATGTAAAGTGTATATCTAGGATCAGCTCCTTAGATCTTCGTTAGAGTATAAGAGACGAGAAAAAAATAATAAACTAGGTCAGCGCTTATCCTTTGAGAAACCTAAACAACTTTCAGGCCTCAGACTCCAAGTCATCCTCTCCTTCTCCGTTCGCCGCCTCTCCTGTCTCGCTCTCCAGCAGCAGGAACTTCCCGTCACTGGTCAGCGGAACAGACTTCATCAGCTCGGCCAGAGCGTCTGGATCCTAACGCAGAGACACGGAGAGAGGTGAACGAATCATTCTGCTTGAAGAGACGGTACTATAGAAAGATATGACACAGGATACCTTGAACTATGTGGATCATTTGAATCAAAAAAGATCTTAGATCGTACCTTCTTAGCTTCTGTAATCTCCTTGCCGATGTTTATTGTGTAGCAGATCTATAGGATGGAGAGAAAAATATTAATATGCTATAGATAATCATTTTAACTTATACAGTGCCCTCCACTAATATTGGCACCCTTGGTAAAATGAGCAAAGAAGGCTGTGAAAAATTCTTTATTGTTTAACCTTTTGATGAAAAACAAACAAACAAACAACCCCAATTTGCTCTCATGGATAAACAATTGCAAACAACACAGGGTTATTGAAAAAAAAAAAAAAAAAAAATCTTTGTTAAATATAGGTGTGCAACAATTATCGGCACCCTTTTAGTCAATACTTTGTGCTAGCTCCCTTTGCCATGATAACATCTCTGAGTCTTCTCCTATAACGCTGATGAGGTTGGAGAATACATGGCGAGGGATCTGAGAGCGTTCCTCCATACAGAATCTCCCCAGATCCTTCACATTTCGAGGTCCATGCTGGTCGACTCTCCTCTTCAGTTCACCCCACAGGTGTTCTATGGGGTTCAGGTCAGGGGACTGGGATGGCCATGTCAGGACATTGATTTTGTGGTCAGTAAACAATTTTTGTGTTGATTTTGATGTATATGTTTTGGATCATTGTCCTGCTGGCAGAGGCAGTCAGGTTTTCATTTAATATCTGTTGATATTTGATAGTCCATGATGCCACATGTCCTAACATGTCCGGGTCCTGTTATAGGAAAATAATCAATGTGATGTGGATCAAAGCGGAGTGGAGATACAGTTCGCACCGTAAAGTTGACTATTTTCTTAACAGCATGTCCCGACCTGTTTTATTCCTCTTATATCACAGCAATTTCCGATGATGCCATTTTATAGTTACATTTAAATGTTGTGAAACAAGTTAGTTCCTGTTAGCACATACATTATAATAGCTACCAGGTTTATAGTATAAACAGTCTTTCTTTTTAACAAGACTAAGAGAAACCACAAAGTGTGAAGCCGACTTGTCCTGAAGACTTTCCTGTGCTGGAAACTCTACCTCTAACTGTTCCAAAGCACTGACACTGGAGAAACAGTTCCTTCCCCAAAGCTTCACAATAACAGTTATACAAGTCCCTGTGTAAGTTGCTACTATAGAAATGATCATGTATTAGAAGGAGTGCATTAATATAAACCTGTGATTTGCCTCCTCTAAGCTGAGGTGTTCTGACCAATCAGAGGGAATCGTATGTCAAGAGTTCTCCAGTCTCAAGTTTATTCTAATAGTACACTTTCTCTCACTATACATTATTTCCCCACTGTTATTAATTCCTCACTTGTTCATACTTGTGCTTTTTTTTTTCTGAGCCACAGACAGTGTTAGTCTGCACACTGAGTTAAATCCTACACCTCAGTCCAAGGTTGAAGGAGATACTGTTGCTGATGGCAAAACATCGAAATTTGTCAGACCGCCACGGCTTCTCTGTGCAGTGAAAACTCAAAAGCTTTGTAGCTTAGCACCAACAAGGCCTTTAGATTAGACTGACTGTATATGATATTGATTGGATGAAATCTCTAGGAGGAGTTCGTTAAAAGTGCGAGGCTTGGAAAAATCAAAATCTGAGCAAGAACTGCAGAGAAATATCAAAATGGCTGACTTCCTGTCGGGTTAAGGATAAGGTTCTAAGAGACTTTTTTGTACGTTTTAACGTGTTCCATAAGCCTACCGATTTTCTTATATGTAGGTGAAACGTAACGCGAGACGTTGAAATTTTGTAGGTGGCGCTATCGAGCCGTTTCGCCACACTCGATTCTGGAACCCCAATCAGATGTCGATTTTCACCGGTTCTGGTGCGTCGGTCAAGGGTATGTCAAAAATGAGATTCATTTGGGAAAAGATTTAACAAACGGAGCAGATCCAATAGGCTCGGGCTCGAACACTACTCCAGCATAAACAGTAGTTAAGCAAATGAAGAACTACACAAACTTTAAACCTGTGCATGTTGAGTAGTGTTTTTAATGTTTCTACGTGGAGACAGAAATTCCTCTTATACCACGGTGACTTACCAACAATAACAATTTTAAGATTTATTAATGAACGACACATCGCACTTTTTAACTCGAGCAAGTCACATGTCTTCAGGGCAGAAGAGCTTTCGCTTTCTGGATTCTCTGTACCCTGGAGTTGAAAATATGAAGTAACTTCCGTGTCAGAAAACACACCGAGTCTTATAAAGCGAAATGGTAAATGGTCTGCACTTATATAGTGGTTTTTTTTTTTCTTTTTAAACCTTAGAAGTTCTACAAAGCGCTTTACACTGGTTCTCATTCACACACTCGCACACCACTGGTAGCAGAGCTGCCATGCAGGGTGCTAACTTCAAATCGGGAGCACATGCTCTATTCTATTATACTTTTTAAAAAAAAAAAAAAAGGATTGGACTGCTGTTCGGGTGTGATGTCGTAGAGCGTGCCACATGTTCAGTGCTGTTTGAAATTCCAGAGGTCCCAATTTACAATACCTTCCCTTATCCCTTCCCCTGTCCCAATCCCATTTTCCCCCCTAGCAACAGAACTAAACAGTTTACCTTCTCTCCCTCAGTGTTGCTCTCAAACACAAAGGCACTGAAGGATGCCGCTCCTTCCTCATCCGCCACGTTCCAGTCCCTCCCCTCCACCACGAAGCCCATGAGCCGGCTGTTCTCCTTATGCGCTGCGAACTGGGTGACGTCCCTGAGCTGGAACTAACGGCACGGAGACGGAGACAAAGAACGGAGCTCGACGTTAGAGGAAAACGGACAGAAATACCCTGGACGGATTCGATTTTGTCTCAGTTTAGAAGCTATTACTCGGTCAAGGTACAGCGCCCGGTGATACCATTTACACTCGGTGGCACGCTTACTCACACTGATTTTAGTGACCTGCGTCTGAGGGTCAATCAACCTGTTGGACAAGAAGAAGAAGAAGAAAACCAAACGTCATCTGGTATTCATGTGGATGCAAAACTAACGCTATGAAAGCGACTCGACTCACACTTTCCCTCCATGACCGACTCACCGGAGGCAGCTGCTTGTTACCATCAGGTGCGACTCGCTGGTTTTAAATATGTTGTGTATCGCGCGAGCAGCTAGAACCTGCCTCATGGCCTCATAGATAACTTCCTGTGTATGTCCAGAGCGGACTGCCATAGAGCCCAGGAAACGCACGGCAAACACCTGCTGTAGCAAGGAGTCTACACACACACACACACACACACACACACACACACACACACACACACACACAAGAGAGAGAGAGAAAGAGATTATTGAAGGACTGTCACGTCTGTGAATGAAAGGCCATTCAACAATTCTTCAGCGATGGAGTGCAGCGTCTGCACTGACAAGCTGACGCGAGCACAAATTGAATCGATGTCTGCGAGTTCCATTATCGCGTCCTGTGGCATTTTTTGACCTCGGCTGTCCCGGGTGAAAATGATGAGCAGTTCAATTCAAAAGAGTCAGTAATGCCGGCTCACCGTCCGCACTCGAAGGGCCGTCCACTTCGGTCTCACCGAAAGGGTTCGTGCGCCTGTGGCGATAGATAGATAGATAGATAGATAGATAGATAGATAGATGAATAAATAAATAAAAAATTATGAAGCTTCAAAACAAAAACACGAACCAAAAGCATAATTTGGACAATGATCAAAACTTTCATCAATACCAACATTTCATTTGTAAAAATGGATATATATATATATATATATATATATATATATATATATATATATATATATATATATATATATATATATATATATATATATATATATATATATATATTTATATTAAACAATGGTTGTTCACAACAGTCAAAACAATGTTAGGTTTATGTTTCCAGTGTAAACGTCTGATTAATCTCATATGTGTATAAGATGCGTTTGGGGGAGTTCATTTGTTGCGTTTACGCGCGTTTGATTACGTAAGAATGAACGTCACCGGCGTTTTAGCCGTTCGCGCCGCTTCTGTCCCCCTTCTCGTCCTCTCTAGGGCTGTTCGAACTTCTAATATTCACCGGATTTAAGATGAAAAGGCATTTTCGAGTGGAAAAACTCGAAAAGAATTAGACTTGAATTAAAACACACGCGAGATATTAACAATGCACTAACGATGTTTTCTGAAGAAGAAGAGACTATAAAGAAGGGTGAAACGGACGAAAACGAATAAACAAACATGACATGCCAAGACACTGACTAAATTTAAAGGATATTTTCGTCAGAGGACAAAAAAAAAAGAAAAAAAAGAAAGAAAACTATTGTCTGACGTTCCTTTTCCAACATCTATATCGAAAATGTCGTCGCTCTTTGAAAGGGTGTACACTTGCGCTATTATGCTGTTATATTAGCATTATAATCAGCGGCATGAAATAAAACGACGATAATATCGCAGATCGTGGTTATTTCTGGGACGATGTATCGTCCCACAGAATGGGTTATCGTGACAGGCCTAGAGTGATGTGTTCTCTGACCTTCCTCCCGCCCGGTTCTGGTCCAGGAACTCGGATGCTGGAAGGACAATATCGAACTGGATGGGTGTCCCAGGGGCAATCAGGTCTTCAGGCTCAGGGACAGCAGGGGCTTTCTTAATACTGCCAGGGACCACTGCGCCTGGCTTAGCCCTACACACACACACACACAATAAGACCGAGAGAAGCTAACCCAGATAATGTACAAAACATTATGACATGGTCACTTGCAGGGGCACATCACTGCACTAAATACACAATAAATGGCTCATGTTTAATACAACACTTGGATAATCCTGACAATACAATACCTTGATAATGACCTGCGCTTTGGCGCTGACTCTAAAGACTGGTTAGTACTGAATGTGAAGCCTGCCTGTGTTCTCTACCTTTAACAGATGTTAGTATGGTAGGGGTCTGACCTGTCAGGGTTTGGGGAACCCTCTGCTCTCTTTTGAAAGCTGGTGATGGGAGTAACCGCCTGGATGGCAGTCTGATTGAGCCTGATGGCCACAGCCTGAGGAAGACGACACAGATTTTAATAAACCATACTCTCGTGAGCATGTTGTACATGATCGTTATCTGCCACTCATACGGGACACGCGATAACGACATGGAAACACTGATCAAAGTTCATTCTAATGTTTGCTCTGTAACAATCCTGCACCTCGTCAGTCCACGTCACTGAGCTGCCAGGGTATTAGATAAATCCACCTGTATGTACACAAGTTCTACATTCCAACAAATCAGGTCACATGACTGCAGCGGCGGTCCGCTACGTACAACCAGACGTAGCAGATCTGACGCATCGTGTAAGCGACGTAGAACGGCCAGACCGTGTCAGAAATCATAACCCAGAAAGAGAGTCCGGCGTGTTCCGTTAGCATGGTGCTTTCGGACCTGACGTATGTAACGCGAGTCCGTAGTGTCGTCATGTTTAGATGGAACAAGCCCGTGGTAGAGATGTGATGCTGTGGGGAATATTTTCCTTTCACGCATTGGGATCTCTGATACTCACTGAAGAAGAGCATCTGATCAGCACGGTGTATGTGAAAGGCTGACCCGGTTTTATCCCTTCAAGGACGCATTCATTCATTCATGGTCAAGGTCGTGGTGAATCTGGATCCAATCCGGGCCACGAGGCAGAAGTACACCTTGGATTGGATGCCAGTACATCACAGGGTACTATGCACACCAGGTGTGTCTGATCTTATCCGGAAAGGGCCTGTGTGGGTGCAGGTTTTCATTCCGAACAGGCAGGAGCCACACCTGATTCCACCTGTTTAATCAGTCGATCTTGGCTTTCAACAGAATCAGGTGTGGCTCCTGCTTGGTTGGAATGAAAACCTGCACCCACACCGGTTCTTTCCGGATTAGACTGGACACCCTTGATTTGATTTGATTTGATTTGATTTGATTTGATATGTATGTATGTATGTATGTATATGACAAAAAAGTGATCTTAGCAAGTAAAAATATCTTGAATATGTGGAAATCTCTTTTTAAATTACGGAATTATTATAAGCTTTTCTTCTATTCTATTGGTAGATCATTTCTAATGTCTAATGACAATGTTTTTTGACGCATGATTCTGCTGCGGCTTTGTAAAATTTTTGGTTTTTCGTGCTTTCTGTGGAAAACTGAATTGGCCAAATGCACCAGCAGGAAATAGTTCTGCGCGGTCTTTCACGGTGATGTATGTTGGTAAAATGAGACCTTTAAGCTGTGCTCATGTTCGGCGCGCGTGAACCGAAGAGTGCTTTGGCTGAACGCGCGTCGTGATGACGTCACACGCCGCGTCTCCGCCCAAATCTGCGGCAATTTTGAAAAATCGCAAGCGCCTCCGAACACTGCGGCGTTTCCTTGATTTTGCGTTCGTTTCTGACCGGAAAGTCCAGAGAACGCTCGAATGATCTTATATTCGGTTTATCGTGATCTTATAATAAGAAACGCTAGATACGTTTGACCATATTCAAGATGTTTTCATTTGCTAAGATGTCTTTTCGTTAGTGTATACACTGTGGCAGAGTGGGTGTGGTCAAGTGTCGGCTGTGGACGGAGAGAGGAGGCGGGCTGAACCGGCAAGTAATGTGTGATTGTTCCCAACTGTGTGTTATTACACGCATTTATGTGCATGTGTGTTTATTTCAGTAGCACCCGTGAGAAAGAGACAGACGGAGCTGACGGAGCAAACACGCTCGCCTCGAACCTGAACATAAAAGTAAAGAGCTGTGGAACGGCTTATTGTTTTTGTTTTTTTTAATAAATGGAAGAGGGGATTTTTGAAACTCCACACAGACAGAAAGCCAAGTTCAGGATCGGACCAGGATCTAGAGTTGTGAGGCGCCGATGCTACCTGCACCGCCACTGCGTCACCATGTTCATGGCTACACTTTATCCATATTCAAATAGACAACTCCAGCATGATCATACACCATGTCACACAGCACATATCATTCAACAATTCCACGAATAGGACGGTCCCTGGATCTCTTCCCTATCAAATATCTCTCCACCTGCTACAACATTCCTAAACAACACACCCTCGAGTTTGTAGAATCGTTTCCCAGGCGAAGGTGGAGTAACTAGATATCTAATAATCTGGCAACTCCGTGTAACTCTAACTCTAAACACGGCAGTAAATAACTCCTAATAAATATCTCTCTCAAGTCCCCATGTAGTGCCTTGAAACACGCAGCGTTATTCAACGTCATTTCCACTGAACCACAAAGTCAGGGCGGGACGTACTGAGTGGTCCCGCCCTCTTTTTACATAGCTAATAGCGTTCGGCTGTATTCGAAATTGAAAAAATGGAAAGCGAGCCATTTCCTTCTAAATCGTTCTTACAGATGGAAAACGGAATCAAACGCACGCGTCAAACAGCCAAAGACATATTTACGACCCGCGCTTGCTTTCTCTCAACCAACAACGGCAAGGTGATATTTATAATGTCGAGGGTGGGACACTTCAGATTCAAGAGAGCATTTGATTGGATAGAAAATCTGATGAGAAGTGCAGAATGAAGTCATCAAAATTATTGCTCCGTATTGGTGGTAGAGAGAGCTTTTTTCCCCCCCATTGTTTTGGAGGAGTTTATAGATAACATTAAAGTGCACCTATTATAGTTTTGAAGATATTCCCTTTCAGGTAGTGTGTTATAGAGCTGTTTGTGAATGTAAAAATGTCTGCAAAGTTTCATAAATCAAAGCGCACGACAAACGGGGTTAACGACTACCAAAAGAAGGAATCGATTCTGAACAGCTGAATCGAGTCGTTAGTGATTCCAGACTTTACTTCCTGTACTAACCTACGTAGGTTTGTAACAAAAAGCCCCGCCTCTGGTCTTCATCGGCTGCTCGCTGACAGACGGAGCTGAAACTCATTACGGTAATGGGTGTTTCCTATTAGACCAATCACCACAGAATGAGTCATCTGACCAATCAGAGCAGAGTATGCTCTCTGAAAGGAGGAGTTTAGAACGAATCCTTTAGAACGGCTCATTGAATGAGTCGTTTGACACTGGGGGGTAAAAAGGTAATGCTGCAATTTAAATTATGAGCACAATAAAGTGTTTTTTGACCTCGGACGCATGTAACTCTATCGTATGAGAGCTTTATAACAAAAATAGGCACGTTTCAAAACCATAATATGTGCACTTTAAGTCTGACATTCATATTAAAAGCCACAAAAACTCAATTTCATGCGGACTTTAAAGTATAAACTGCTGGGAAAGAAGAAGTACCTCAGGGTTGTCAGTCAGGTAGATCTGTCTAGAAATGTTGTTAATGGTGCAGATCCACTGCAGGAAGAAAACGTCGTTATTGTTAGAAATGGAAATTATTTTAGCATTAAAAAAACAAAAACAAAACAAACAAACAACCGAAGTATACATGGTAAACAAAGCCGTACCTCCTCATACTCTTTTTTGCTCTCAGCTTGAAGAATCATAGACCTGGAAATGGAAAACACGACAGAGATAAGTACATCCCGGGTCGTAGTTACGATCGATACAGGTCTGACCAACACCACAGTGCCGATCGTACAATATAAATAGCTAGATTAAAGAAAAAAAAAAAGAAAAATAAATTATTGTAATAGTCTTGTTTTGCTGCCAAATGTATTCGGCACTTGTCTGCTTGTGTTCATTACAGCATTCACAGCTCGAATATCAGAGAAAATATCTGTATAATTATTTCCTCTTAGATTAAACCATGCTTTGTGGATGTTCTTTTTTTTATCGTGTGGCTCAGCGCCAGTATGCTAAAGCCCATTGTGTGTGTGTTTCATCTTCACAGGGAGGAAGACATTAATATCGTGGCAGGAAATTGATTTTGGAGGTGTGATCCTCAGAGAACGGATTTGGAAAATGAACTGCAGAGTAAAGCAGACCGAGTACACTGACTGTGACAACCGGAAACACATTTCATTTCTTCATTCTCATTATGTAATTTGTTGTCTTGCATAACAAACCACCACACACACACACATCCATATATATACACGCACAAATATATATATACACATACACACACACATATATACATGCACCCACATCCATACTAAACTTTTAACTGAAGTGTGTGTGTGTGTGTGTGTGTGTGTGTGTGTGTGTGTATATATATATATATATATATATATATATATATATATATATATATATATATATATATATATATATATATATATATATATATATATATATATATATATACATATACATATACATACACACACACATACACACACTTCAGTTAAAAGTTTAGTATGGATGTGGGTGCACACAGTGCATTAGCTAGCTACAGAAGCACAGCAGTCCACTCTTGAGCTCTTCAGTTAGTCGATGAATTATAGATAGGACAAGATAGGAAGGAAAGGGAAAGGGGCGCTTGAGGAGAGAAAGAAAAGAAGCCGTGCGCTGAAAGAGAAGGAGCCATGTGCAGCAAGAAATAAAAAGGACAGAAGAACAAAAGCAGGAGCAGTGAGACCAACGGCTGTGCGGTGAAAATAATCCATCTTTGCAAGTGAAAATATTTCGAACGCAGACTGATTTCTCTAGAGTTTCCCTCTTATACGATTACAACAAACCAAATACACTGCGTTCTGGCCATTTTTACTCATTTCAAGCTTTAACGCGTGTTATTCTCTTGGCAGATAATTGTGCATCGATTGTGTGTGTGTGTGTGTGTATGTGTTGAGCAATCTTATATTCGGGTCACTGTAATCTTACATTAGATAAAAGGTCACTGTTTTTCACTCGCGCAGATGTTATTTGCTTCACGAAAATCTATAAAGGAAAGATGTTCCAGAAAAGACCGCTGTTCAGTTTGGACACTTGCTCAAATGATGAGGAATTTAGGTGTCTAATAGAATAAATACCAGCAGGGTTGCTGTAAACGTGCGCTCTGGTGTGTATGATGGCGGTGTCTTTTAAAACTGTCTGCTACACAGAGTGTGATCCTGTCTTTCTTCCATCCCTCTAGTCACTTAAGATGAAAATGGCTCAGTGGGAAGTTAAACGTACAAATCCAAACCCAGGACATGCCTCTGCTGAGCTGCTAATAGAGCTTTCATTTGCCCTCAGCGGATTACCCATTTTTATGCATACGCGCAAACACACACACACAGAGTTAGTTGCCATACGTTTTCCCGCTAGGTGACGTGATCTGAAAGCAGTAACGCCTGTCCTCGCACTCGATGGCCATGACGGAGCTGTTATCCAGATCGAGCACCATGCCACCTGCCACAGCGCCGCGCGGCTGGCACATCAGGTTCCCCCCCTGGGTGAAGAAGTAGAGCCGGTCCCAAGCTGTGCTCACCAGGCCCGTCTTACTGCAGGATTCAGGAGAGAGCATTAGAGGAATTCATTTTCAATTCAGAGAGAGACATCTCTATCTAAACCCTATCTAGTATATAGTTAGGGGATATATTAGGTAGGTAGATACACAGATAGATATAGAGATATAGAGATAGATAGATAGACAGACAGACCTCCACAAATATTGGCACCCGTGGTAAATATGAGCAAAGAAGGCTGTGAAAAACTGTCTATTGTTTAACCATTTGTTAAAAAAAAATTCACAAAAATACCCTGCTCTCATGGATATCAAGCAATTGATATAATATATAATAAAATATATTATTAATATATAATAAAATATTTCAACCCAAAAAAAAACCCAACTGTTAAAAATGGGTGTGCACAAATTATTGGCACCTTTATGAGAAAATCAGATGATTTATTCATTTTACAATATGATTTTTTACATTTTTTTTTTTTTAGTACACCTGGGTGACTAGGAACAGGAAATTGTTCAACCGTGACTTCCTGTTTCACAGGGGTATAAATATGAGGTAACACACAGACCAGATTCCCTTAGTCATTCATAACAATGGGTAAGACCAAGCTGTGATGTGTGGCAAAAGGTTGTTGAGCTTCACAAAATGGGGCGTGTCTATAAGGAAATAGCACAAGCATTGAAAATGCCCATTTCCACCATCAGGGCAATAATTAAGAAGTTCCAGTCAACTGGAAATGTTAGGAATCGACCTGGAATTGGACATGTGTCTATATTGTATCAACGCACTGTGAAGAGGACGGTTCGAGTGGACAAAAAATCTCCAAGGATCACAGCTGGAGAACTGCAGACGTTAGTTGCGTCTTGGGGTCAGAAAGTCTCCAAAACTACAATCTGAAGTCACCTACATCACCACAAGCAGTTTGGAAGTGTTTCCGGAAAAAAGCCTCTACTCTCATCCAAAAACAAACTCGAGCGTCTTCAGTGTGCAGACACTACTGGAACTTCAAATGGGATCGGGTTCTACGGTCAGATGAAACCAAAATAGAGCTTTTTGGTAATAAACACCAGAGGTGGTTTTGGTGCACACAGAGAGGCAGCCATATGGAAAAGTACCTCATGCCCACAGTTAAATATGGTTGTGGCTCTTTAATGTTTTGGGACTATTTTTCTACCAGAGGACCTGGACATTTTGTTAAAATTGGCGGTGGTTGGATCTTCCAGCAGGACAATGATCCAAAACATACATCAAAATCAACACAAAAATGGTTTACTGACCACAAAATCAAGCTCCTGCCATGACCATCCCAGTCCCCTGACCTGAACCCCATAGAAAACCTGTGGGGTGAACTGAAGAGGAGAGTCCACCAGCGTGGACCTCGAAATGTGAAGGATCTGGAGAGATTCTGTACGCAGGAACGGTCTCAGATCCCTCGCCATGTATTCTCCAACCTCATCGGGCATTATTGGAGAAGACTCAGAGCCTTCACAGCCTTATTTGCTCAGATTTACCAAGGGTGCCAATATTAGTGGAGGGCACTGTACTTACACGTAGCACTAGTTTTTACATTTTATTTAGAAAATGTAATAATTTAATTACAGAATTTCTTAATATTTGGTATTTCCCATTTTGCTAGAACGAGTGCATGTGAGCTGGCACGGACTCCGCTAGTTTGTAAAACCTGATGATTCATTTTCTAGCAAATCCATTGGAGAGGCATCTGAACACGTGCTTTAATATAAATGGATAAAACCCGAGGAAAACGTGACATGGTAATACTGCAGAGCTTTTAATATTTAATATTCAAAAGATATTGAACATTTTAACTTTAAATATTTCAAAATGATAAAAACCTTCAGTTTATTTAGGATTTTAAATGATAAAAAGTCATCCAGGTAGACAAGCTCCGAGCAAAAGCTGTGTAGAACAATGAGGCTTGTTGTCTAAACAAAAAAGTAAGCTATATCAGAAAAAAGAATTGTATTTCTTCTTCTATGTCTTGGGAATTTAAAATATCCGATATTTTTAAATGAACTCCAAATTAGCTTTTATTTTTTTACCCTTATGGAGGGTTGGCCTTTTTTGTTCTCACTGTGAAGAGTATAGCCTTCATAGGGACTAGGGCACAGTGGTGTTTTAAACATTTATTTAATAAAGAATATGCTAGGAGTGGAAATCTAAACATTACATTAACAGTACAACTATTTGCTTATTACAGCGGAGAATTCTGTATGTGTAACATTTAACAGTCAAAGGTTTGTAATGTTACATGGCAACATGTTTAATGGTTAATAACAATCTGTTTTCCTAATAGTACCAATGCTCACTTGCTGTCTCATAAAAAGCCACCTGGCTAGTGAACAGTAATAAATTGTAGGAGCTAAACACACCCACGAGAAAAACTACTTAGTGCATCTTTCAGTTCTTATTAACGACATGAATATTCTCAAAAAATGTCTGTAATGTTAAATAAAACACACCGTGTGAGAAAAATGTAAGAGAAGAGCTGCATACTTCCTAATGTTGAGGTAGCCTGCTTTCTGTATGAGTGTGCGGTTGACTGGTGTCGGGTCTTGGTCAGGCATGTAGACTATATCGTCCACTGACAACAGCTCTCTCTGAGACATACGCATGCTCTCTGCCTCAGCATCCAACTGCGCCTGAACACTACAGAGAGAGAGAGAGAGAGACAGACACACACACAGGGAGAGAGAGAAGGACAGAGAGAGACACAGTGAGTGAGAGAGAGAGAGACACACAGAGAGAGAGAGAGAGGGAGAGAGACAGAGACAGAGAGAGAGAGAGAGAGAGAGAGAGACAGAGACAGAGAGAGAGAGAGAGAGAGAGAGAGAGAGAGAGAGAGAGGGAGAGAGAGAGAGAGAGAGAGACACACACACACACACAGACAGAATGACCAATAGAACTGGCCATTAAATATGTTTACATGCAGCCTAGTAACTTATTATTAAGGCTAATAGTGCATGTTTATGGTGGAGTTAAATTGATGGAGTAAATTGAAGCCAATCTAAATGTAATTCCAACATTTACTCCCATACTAATACTGATACAGATACTAATACTGATACTAATACTAATACTGATACAGATACAGATACTGATACTAATACTGATACTAATACTAATACAGATACTAATACTGATACAGATACTGATACTGATACTAATACTGATACTAATACTGATACAGATACTGATACTAATACTGATACAGATACTGATACAGATACTAATACTGATACTAATACTGATACAGATACTAATACTGATACTAATACTGATACTGATACTAATACTGATACTAATACTAATACTGATACTGATACAGATACTGATACAGATACTAATACTGATACTAATACTGATACTAATACTGATACTGATGCTAATACTGATACTAATACTAATACTGATACTGATACTAATACTGATACTAATACTAATACTGATACAGATACTAATACTGATACTGATACAGATACTAATACTGATACAGATACTAATACTAATACAGATACTAATACTGACACTAATACTGATACTAATACTAACATTAATACTGATACTAATACTGACACTAATACTGACACTAATACTGACATTAATACTGATACTAATACTGACATTAATACTGATATTAATACTGATACAGATACTAATACTGACATTAATACTAATACTGATACTGACATTAATACTGATACTAATACTGACATTAATACTGACATTAATACTGATACTAATACTGACATTAATACTGATACTAATACTGATACTAATACTGACACTAATACTGACACTAATACTGACACTAATACTGACACTAATACTGATACTAATACTGATACTAATACTGATACTGACATTAATACTAATACTAATACTGATACTGACATTAATACTAATACTGATACTAATACTGATACTGACATTAATACTGATATTGGGTAGGACACCACTTTGTTCTCGAAATCTCCTCAATTCTTCATGTCATGGATTCCACATGGTGCTTGAAACATTTGTTTGAGATTCTGGTCCATCTCGATAGGATTGCATCACATAATTGATGCAGATTCGTCAGCTGCACATTCATGCTGCGAGTCTCTCGTTCCACCATATCCCAAAGGTGCCCTATCAGACTCAGATCCGGTGACTGGGAAGGCCATTATCACAGAATGAACTCATTGTCATGTTCATGGAACCAGTATGAGACCACTTTGTGACATGGTGCATTATCATGATGGAAGTAGCCATTGCCACAAGATGGGTAAATTGTAGCCATAACAGGATGCATGTAGTCAGCAACAATACTCAAACGTGCGCTTGCATGAAAACCATGCTCGATTAGTATTAAGAGGCCCAGTGTGCGCCAAGAAAACATTCCCCATGCGATTACACCACCAGCAGCCTGAACTCTTGACACAAGACAAGTTGGGTTCATGGATTTGAAACTGTTCTTGCCAAATTCTGACCCTAGATTACATCAGACCAGGCAACAATGTTCCAATCCTCAATTGTTCGGTTTGGGCGTCGCCTCAGTTTCTTGTGTTTGGCTGACGAGAGTGGAACCCTTAGTTCTTTTCTGCTGTTGTAGCACAGCCAGCTTCAAGGTTTGACGTACGCTCCGTTCGAGGTGAAGTTCCCCGCCTACAGCCAGTAAAAGTGACAGAAAACTGCCCCTCGACCTGGAATTTCAACTCGTCCACTAGTCTTCTCAACTGCCAGTTCCTTCCCTCTTTACGTCAAAGTGAGTGTCAAATCAACATGGTCGCTCACACTGTGAACTGTATAAAGTCTCCCTTCTCTACTTTTAAAATTTGTTTATAGCGGCTTTAGATCAGTTAATATACAGACAGAATAAAATTAAACCATATTACTAACGTTAACGGCTAACGTGGCTAGCTTGCTACTACTGCTAATTGCTATTCTCCGCAGTTGTTGCTGTGTTGCAATTTCAGTCCAGCATGTTGCATGAAAGTTCTCTATAGTAGAGCAGAACCAATAGCCACTCAGATTGTAACTACAGAAGTGCAAGTAAAAGTAGCTTTTTTTGATGTGCTCTGTGCTCTGCTTGATGTGTGTTGTCTGTGGAAATCCTAGCAGAACAGCAGTTTCTGAAATATTCGAAGCAACGGACCACACCATAGTCACCGAGATTCCATTTTCCCACATTTCTGAGGTGTGATGTGAACATTAACTGAAGCTCTTCACCAACATCTGCATGATTTGAACTGCCTGACTGGATAACCGAGCGGATGAACCGGTGTTCCTAATAAAGTGGCCGGTGAGTATTTGCATACATTCTGCCCACGCAACATAATGCATGATAGGAAACCAAGTACGTTTGAAAAGATTTTTCCTTTTAGGGTGGGTGCAGGATATCCAGGGTGTCGAATGAATCATCAGAATGATGTCGGACACGAACGCTCCTTCAGACGTCTGGAGAACGTTTTGCTGAGACGAACGTAATTTGGACTTGTTAAGACACCAGCAACGTGATTGAAATCTCAATGCGTGCTGAACTAATGCTAGCTATTTGTCACACTCTGACAGGTTTCTTTTCGTTACGGTAACATAACGAGGATAAATGTTCCTCCTCGTATGTACACAAATGCGATCTGGATTACATGCATAAACAAACAAACAAACAAACAAAAAAAAAAAGATGTGCTTGCACTTGGGCTACAAATAAACAGTTCAACAGGAATCTACGACAGACTCGTTCACGTTAACCACATATCTTAGCATGTAAAAACAGAATACGTAAGATCTTCACAGTAACCGTGATAACATTTCTATAAAATGTCCTGTGTAGGATCTTTACCTCTCAGACATACTGTTCACAGAAGCCAGGAAACTGTCCATTTTCTTGGAGACCAGCTCTATGCCTTTCTTAAAGAAGTTGATCTGTGAGGAAGAGATAAGCGGAATTACAGTAGGGATTTAAACAGTATGGAACGCCTCTCAGTGCCTTCATAAAAGCTTTTGGTGCGATTAACCCCGGCTTTGTTCTTTCAAAAAAAAATCAGCTGCCATTATGCACGTACGTATACATTTAGGGAGAAAACGTAAGAGTTTTCTCAGACCTGGGCTTGTGTGTATCCCAGCATGGGCTCCAGCATGGCCACTCTCTTCCTGTACTGTAAGGCGTTAAGAGCACAGTAATACTGCATGGAGGCCTGGTGCTGCTTCCTCCGACAGTACGCCACCTCACTAACCAGCTCGGCTTTCAGCTGTGGAACAACACACACACACATAAAGGCACATATATTATATCGTTAGCTCTTTATATTACAGATGGCACAATACTATTTTTTCTTTTCTGATACCGATACTGAAACCTTGAGTATCAGCCGATAACGATCTCCATCCAATATCGTTTTCTTTAATAACTACTAAGCTTTAATATATTTTAAACTAAAGCACTTTCACACACACAAAAACGCTTGCATTGTAAATATAATAATAATTAAAAAAAGTATAAATATATCTAAAGCTGCAAGCAGCATTTTCAGGGGGCCAAGCACCCCGACTCGGTGAGCCGCACATTCACAGACGCGCTACACTTATTGATTTGTTCATTTATTTTTGTAGATGTAGGTGGCTCAGTAGGTGGGGCTGGCATGAATTTTGTAGCACAGCCTCAGGTCATCGTCCTGAGATTGCCTACCAAGTTTTGTGTCAGTGCATAAAGTCGTTGCTGAGATACAGCCTCACTTCCTGTTTGCCGGCTTTGCGGTCAGATTCGTTGGCTAGTAACTGGAGTATTAAATTATTTTTAGAGTATAAAATTCTTTTGATAGATTTTCTGGGGCTTACTCTGAAGATGATGTGTGCCAAAGTTGGTGATGATTAGAGAAAATTTGTAGGACGAGTAGCAAAAAAAAAACCCCAACTTTTTTGGAGAAAATCGAAGATTGTGGAAAATCTAATTGGGCGGAAATTGAGGTCATAGGCTGCGTTGAAGTCGTCTCGACCAAGGGAATCCAGCACTTGGCCCAAATTTAGTCAAAATGTTCCTTAGACCCTCTCCAATCAATGTGCCAAATTTCAACATTTTACCAGAAGTTCAATGGGCTGCCATAGACACCCTAGCCAGAAGAAGAAGAAAAACAACAACAACAATAACAACAAGTAGAATAACTACAACAACAACAACCAGAAGAAGAAAAGAAGAAGTAGAAACATAAGAAGAACAATCAGAAGAAGAACTACAACAATAACAACAACAACAACAACAACAACAACAAGCAGAAGAAGAAAAGAAGAAGTAGAAACATAACAAGAACAATCAGAAGAAGAACTACAACAATAACAACAACAACAACAACAACAAGCAGAAGAAGAAAAGAAGAAGAAGAAAAAGAAGCACAACAACAACAACAACAAGCAGAAGAAGAAGGTCTCTTATTTCCAATTCCAAATATAAATTTCTTTTCCAAATCCTAGTCCAAATTTTGCCATTTGTTACAAGTTATAGATATCTTTTTTTATTTTTCCTGATATCTGATCCAGAATTTTTTGCTGGTATCGGTCTGATGATGATACTGGGTATCGAATCTGTTTCATCCCTAGTTTATAGTACAGTATATAAGACAAAGAACAGTTCACAAACATCCCCTTAGGTGATTCGTCCTGTGCGTTGTGCCCCGGCAGTTTCATTTTCTTTCCATATCACACGGCCCTATTTGCTGTACGGTCATCTTCTGTGCAAGAGCTCAGGATGATTTGTTCCAAACAGGCCTCACTCCATTCCTTCATCCATACTGAACAGTAATAACATTTACAATATCTCCTACTCGAACATACTGCAGTGTCCTTTACGTCGCGTCCGCACGGTCAAAGGTGAAATCCAACCACAGCTTGTATAATAAAATCCTCTCTTATTTACATATTGAACAGGAAACATGGAACGCAACGACAGAATACAGATAACAAGAACGCAAACAAAATCCCGGGTGTAAATTCAAGTGTGAGATTGGATTCGTTCTCCTGATGCAGACTGTATACGTTAACGTCGCAACGTGTAAATGGGGCATTTCTGTATTTACGCCTTCCTCGTCTCCACTTTGTGTCATGTGAATATAAATAGCGAGCGTTAGATTTAATTGCCTGCAGTACCTTCTCGTTCTCCCTCCTCTTGGGTAGTCGGCTGTACTTGATCATTGCGGCCTCGTGCTCTAAAGAGAAAGAGAGAACGAGTGGTAAAGGGAGGAATTAAATCACCTAAAAATACCCCCATTCACTCTTTAGAAGATTCGAAGACATGTCCTGGACTTACCGTCAGTGGCGATTCCAAATATCTCTTTCAACGTGCTTATTTCTGTAAAAATTAAAAAGATCTAAAGATATAAACTCTAGTACGGCAGAAAAAAAACCTTCAGACTGTATCACGTGTAACGTTTAACATGCATGCGGGGAGTGCGACTGTTTCCTGTTGAAAGCTTCAGTGCAGATGGTGTGCAGTAGACAGAAATGTAGCCGTACTATGTGTCAGAGGGACGCATTTAATTTATTTTAATGAGGGCTTAATGAGGGTTTAATGAGTGTAACACTGCCATACCAGTCAGGTCCTTCTCCCTGAACTGCACCATGGGAAACACCATCCTATCAGCCATCTGAGTGGCCAAATCAACATGCAGAGAGTTCAGCTGAAAGATCGAGAAAGACAGATGGAAACGTTACATTGACTGCAAGGATATGGGCGGAGAAATAATCAAATATATATAAAAAAAAAAACATCTTCACACCCTTTCTGAAAATAAATCACACTGTGGTAGCAGGGAAGGAAAAAAAAATAAAAATAAAAAAAAATAATGAGAGTCCAGGTTTCCAGCCCAGACCATCTGAAACATTGACCTTGCTGGCAGGGAGAACAGCTCGCATCTGTTATCTCCCTCCCTGCTGTTACCTCACACTGTCTCCACCTGCGCTCCTGCTGGATGTCCCCACCCACCTGAGCCTACCCACCGACACACACACACACACACACACACACACACACATATGTACAACCCCAATTCCAAAAACGTTGGAACAGTATGGAAAATAAAAACAAAGAGGAGTGATGTGTAAATGTACTTTGACGTATAAAAGACACCGTATTTGATGTTCTGCATAACCGACTGCATCGTTTTTTGAAGATAAACGTTTATTTTGAAATTGATGCATACACCACGTTCCAAAAAACGTTGGGACGGGGCAATTTAGGACGAATAGCGATGTGACGAGTTGAAATAAGAAGGTGATGTGAAACAGGTGAGGCAATCGTCTAATCATAGTATATAAAGAGCCTCTAAAAAAAAGTCTAGTCCTTCAATAGCAAGGATGGGTCGAGGCTCGCCGATCTGCCAACAGAGGAGTCAGCAAATAATCCCACACTTTGAGAACAACATTCCCCGAATACAGTGCACAATATAATTAAACGATTTAAGGAATCTGCTCAAATCTCGGTGCGTAAAGGGGAAGGCTGAAAACCGCATTCCACACTGTCTTAAAAACCGTCATGGGCTCGGGAATACTTTGGTAAACTTTCGACAGTCAACACCATTCGCCGCTGCATCCACAGATGCAAGTTAAGGCTTTACTATGCAAAGCAGAAGCCATACATCAAAAGTGTCCAGAAGCTCCACCCACTTCTCTGCACTCGGTCTCATCGGGGATGGACAGTAGCACAGTGGAATCGTGTTTTGTGGTCTGACGAGTCGACATTTCAAATAGTTTTTGACAAAACAGCCGTCGTGTTCTCCGGACCAAAGAGGAAAAGGACCATCCAAGCGGGTCCAAAAACCAGCGTCTGTCATGGTATGGGGGCGTGTCAGGGCCCATGGTATGGGTAACCTGCACATTTGTGAGGGCAGCATTAATGCAGAAAGATATATATATACACATTTTGGAGCAACATATGCTGCCATTCAGAGCAGGTCATCAGATTTGAAATGAGAGTATATTTTCAAAAATAAATGAAATCCACCAAGTAAAACATCAAATAATGTGTTAATAATGTGTTTTCAATAAATAAAGGATGAACAGAATTTGTTTACATTTTTTGGAAATTTGGGTTGTACACACACACACACACACGCACTTATAGACTGACCGCTCTACATAGCCCTACACAATCATTCAAGTATATTCATAACCCAAGCGCAAACACAGATAAGCATACAAACAGCATGTAGTGCTCTCACCTCTTCCATGGTTTTGGCAAAATGCTGAAGCATGCTGATTACCTCTTCATCTCCTTTCCCTAGAGCAAAGTTCTGCAACATCAAAGAAAAAGACTCAAACTCCAAAACACTGAATAATTTAGTGTTCAGCTGTCAAGCCACAGTCATTCAGGGCACCTTCATGTCATAAATGAGCCTTTCAAAAAATGATTACTGTGAACTGCTATATTTAAAAAGTATATACGCAGTACAACGGTTAAGTTTTCACAAATGTGAACAAATGCGCTGGGCAAGTAAGAGCTCCTAAAAAGTGGTAGCGAACATAACATAACATATCACAAGCTTGGTAGCTAGTTAACCACATTAATACAGACTAAAAAATATATATATTTTTATATATATATTTTTATATATATATTTTTATATATATATATATATATATATATATATATATATATATATATATATATATATATATATATATATATATATATATATATATACATACACATACATACATACATACACACACACACAGGAAAGTATATGATCACCGTGATCTGTTCCCTTAACAAAGATCAGTAAACTGTCCACCTGTGTTTGTTATGAGAGTTGCTCTGTCTTCGCATCGCTCAAAATAAATATTATTCAAGTCTGTCGAGCATATTTATTTTTATCTGTGTTTAACCCAGTTATACAGTCCCCGTTGAAACTACTGGAGCAGCAAGGGCATTTCATTTGTTTTTGCCGTAGACATTTGAGTTGGAGATCAAAAGATGAATATGAGAAGAGAGTGTTAAGATTTCAGCTTTCATTTCCTCAGACATTCCTCAGATATTTTCAGGTAGATTTGTTAAACAACATAGAACATGGCACATTTTTGTATCAGACCACCCAATTTGTAGGCAGGCGAAAATTCTGGACCATGTGACTGACAGGTGTTTCCTGTTAGATTGATTGTTTAAACAATAAAAAGGTCTGAACATCTACTCTAGGTCCTAGCCTTCAGTTTCTCCGGTGAAGACTCCTTTTGTTATTAAAAAGGATAAACCAACATGAAGATCATAGAGCTGTCTATGGGAGAAAAGCAAGCCATTTCGAAGCTGAGATCAGATGGATAAGCAATAAGAAGCACTCCATAAAGATTGGGTAACAATTTGGAATGTCCTGAAAAAGAAATTAGAAACCACAGGTGTACTGAGCAACAGACCCTGAATGGGTCGGCCAAGGAAAACAACAGGGGATGACGAACAACAACGAAAAACCCAAAGACAATAGGGGTGAAGGTATCACAATCCACCTTTCGAATAAGACTTTGAGAGCAGAGATATAGAGGCCATTCCACAAGATACAAACTACTCATCAGCAGTAAGAATCAGAAAGCCAGATTGGAATTCGCAAAGAAATACAGAGAAGCGTCACAAAAGTTCTGGAACCAAGATGAACCTCTACCAAAGTGATAGAAAGGCCAAAGTGTGGAGAAAGAAAGGATCTGCTCATGATCTAAAACATACAAGCTCATCTGTGAAACATGGTGGAGGTAGCGTCATGGATTGGGCTTGCACGGCTGCTTCTGGAACATTCTCACTCATCTTTATTGATGACGTAGCTCATGACGGTAGCAACACACTGCCAACTCAACAAAGGACTTTGTCAGGGGATAAAAGTGGAAGGTTTTAGACTGGCCGAGGCAATCACCGGACCTTAACCCAGTTGAGCAGCATTTCACCTCCTGAAGAGGAGACTGAAGGAAGAAACGCCCCGAAACATCAAACACCAATTGAAAGTGGCTGAGGTAACAGCCTGGAAGAAGAAACCAACCGTATGGTGATGTCAGGTTTGATGCAGTTATTGCAAGCAAGGGATATGCAACCAAATATTAAGTGTTATTTACTTTAATTTACTTCAAGGCTGATCTGTTCCTAAACTTTTGCTCGCCTAAAAATCGTTGTGGTCCGATACAAAAGGTTCGTATGTTTTATGTTGTTTAACATGTCTAGATGTAAATACCAGGAAATAAAAGCTGAAAACCTAATCCCTCATCTCATATCCATCTTCTGATCTCAAACCCAATCTCAAAATGTCTTTGGTGCACAGCACAAACAAACGAATTGGCCTTCCTGTTCCAATAGTTTCAGAGCGGACTGTACGAGAACGCGTATTTCCTGAAACAATCGTTTGTCATCCGTGTGCTAATCAATCTGCGTAGTAAAAACCACCAGCCAGATCGCACCTCAGCCGCCGCGTGTAGTGTCACAGGCAGACCCAACAAGCAGCGTGAGCTTAGACGATTTTCGACTGTGAACGATTTAAAACAACCAGATTTTGCTTTATAACCAAGATTAGGAGGGTCCCTTCGCTAAAGTTTCCTTCTCATTTCGTTGGGCAACACAGCAGCAAATATGAATTATTCTCTAAAAAAAATTCAACTTCAGTTATATACGGAACTGGTGGATTTTACACAAATACACAGCGTAAACAACGGCCGTTTGCAGAAAATACACAAAGGCATGATTTCTTTGGTTTATTCAGAAGAAAGCATCCAAACAGTGTGCTGAAAGCCAGATAACGCAGAGTTCACACGAGTGGAACAGCGTCGCAGCTAGAAAGAGAGCTGATCAAGCAATAACACGTTCATTTGAAAAATGCACTACTTATGAGAAAATAAGTAAGCGCTGAAAAGACATCACTTCTGCTGTGATATTTTACCCGGCCAAGCATGTAACACCCATACAACAGTCAAAAACGTGGGTGTTAAGCAACTTTATGGTAAAATAAATAAATAAATAAATAAATAAGTAAATTAGTTGATCCTTGTTATAACTTAGCAAGTCTCAAACGTTTCTCTAACACGCCATTCCTCAGCAGTACACAGAATGCCGAGAGAAGCATGATAAAAACCAAAAGTGCTTATTTTAAAAATGTGAAACCAACTCAGCCGGACTATTCAATATTTAAACAATATTTAAAAAAAATATCTGACACTCGGTACGAATCAACTATTCTAAGAAATGTCTTAAAACCCTTCTTTTCGACTGTTTGGATGCGAATCACATTTCGTTAACATGTTTAAATACTCACTCGCTCACCTGTCAATCACTTTCCCATTTATCGCACTTTTAAACACTGAAGACGTTCATCAGTGGTACTTTTCATTTAACTTTTTTTTTTTTATATATATATTGCCATCCATAATACACTGGCCATTTTTTTTTTTTAGAAATAACTGTTGGGAAGTGCACTTTATTCAAATTTGCCTGAAAAGATATTGTTCTTTTTCTTTGAGGTATGCATTTATTTATTCATTTATTTATTTATTTATTAAAAGCTAAAGTTTCATCGATAGCAAAAAAAAAAAAAAAAAAAAAAAAAAAAAAAAAAAAGGGTTGGTTTGCTCTGTTTAGTAACGTGCAAAAAGACAACAAGGTGAAAAACAATCATGATCAGTTCGTGATCCAGGATGGAAAAAATTGTGATATTCCCCACGTAGATCAATGTGCATGCACTGAATCATGTTGATTATGGTAATAATAATAATAATAATAATAATAATAATAATAATACACAATGTCACACCACTTAACACTGCTGTTATAAATCATATGGGGGGGGGGGGGGGGGGGGACTATTGTTTTACCTGTTTCTCATACGCAAGTAACTGTTTTGAGAGCTGCTCGGTAGCAAGGGCCATCTCATTCTAACGAGAGAGAGAAATTTCTAGTAAAATTCAACACACGTCAGTAAAATAACGTCACACGTATGTGTATACGGTGCATGCATGTGTACCTGTGCCCCAAACACTCTTTGCATAGACTGCAAGAACTGGTTGCTGTAGTCCGTAAGAGTGCTCGCATCTTCTTCAAACACACTGAGCAACGTGCGTGTCTGAAACAAACATGATAGGGTCAAAGAATTAAAAAAAAAAAAAATCAGAACATTTAAAAAAAAAATAAACATCTCTATACTAAATCTCTTTCAGTTCCAACAGCTTCAATAAAAATTCTGCTCACAGGAGATAACTAACGTCCGGTCTGCACGGCGCACAAGGCTTTGCAACTGGGAGATATTGAAAATGAAAAGCAGTACAAGGTACAACTCAGAAAGCTTTCCTTCTTGCTCCAGCTTTCAACTCGTTCTGCAAGGCAGTGTGTGAGAGTGTGTTTACAGGCTGTGAAACTCAAGGTAGGTCCAGCAGATGTTTGAATTTTGTGCTAGCTTTTATCTCACGTTCACCGACATCACTGATTATACCCAGGTTTCGAGACATCGTCGCCGGCGGATATCTGTAATAATTATGATCGATTTGCATGGGATAATTTCACAAGCTCTTTGTGGCCCATGGATTTTCCAGTGGGATGGTAGCAAGATGATGTCAGGAAAACCCTATAGTAACAGCTGTACTTTATTTATGTTTAATCAGTCACTTGAATTGATGGCAGGTGTGCACAAATTAGTATTTAAAATGAGTTTGAACGGGATTGGTTGATTCTGAACACTGCCACATTCCCAATTATAAAAGGGTGTGCACACTTATGCGAGCTGGGTATTGGAAGTTTTTTTCTTTTTCAATTTTTTTTTTTCCTCCTAAAATGATTCTTATTGTTTTTCACGTTAGTTAATAGGGCCAAATTTCACAGTAAAAGGGTAGAAAAGGTTCTGACATGATTGAACTTGGTTGGAAAAAAAATCAAATAAAATCACACTACAAAAACTTGCCATTTTAACAGGGGCGTGTAGACTTTTAAATCCACTGTACCGTGTTATGTAATTGAAGGTGTAGCCCTAAGCAGGGCGCAAACCTGTCGAACCTGACATGATTACATGCCTCCCGAGTCTGAATACAACACACCAGATAGGGAACGCTTGTTCTGAGAGGTATCGTCTCCACCCTTCTGTCAACAGCCGGTGCAAAAATTTGCATACCCTACTTTGAATGTGAGGAGAGAACAAAAAGACATCAAACGTGGGTTATGTTTTCACACGTGAGAAAATGGTGTTAAAATGTATTTTATGGTATTAGATGAAAAATCTCTGCAAATCTCTCTGGGAAGTTTGTTTTATTCTCCAGCTAGTCGTCTTCCGCTCTTTCATAGTGTCTTTATAGCTTTATTTCTTTCGCTTCGGAGTTATGTTTACATATCGAAACACACTAATAGCCGTATTCAGAATACCCATCTTCATAAGGTCAATATTTTGTTTCGGCTCCTGTGTCTTCAGTCCGTTTGAACGTTTTACGACATAAATACGTGCGCAACTGTAAAGTGCGGGTGTAAAAATAAAAAACAAAAACGCTTGAATGATCACTCAGAAACATGTTCGCAGTGACAACCCCGCTGTTACTTAACTTAGATATAATATAGCTTGCAATTATAATTCAGGATGAAACACCTTCTCACTTTCTTACTCTATTTCTTACTTCCTCCATCACCAGGTTTACTCTGCAATTAAGGATGGGCGATAAGCTAAAAATATCAGCTCACGATACTTCGGGACACTTCCACAATACAATCCTGTGCATCAGGATATAACCTGTACGCTTCCTAACAACAAAAAAATATACCTTGAAAATAATTAGTGACATTACTTTTATTTATATACATGTCATTTCTTGTGTTTGTTCATGACAACCTAAGCTATGTGATTATTTGATGTAAACAAATAACATTTACGGATGCTTCTAAAAAAATGTCATATATTCTAGATTCGTTACACATAAAGAGAAATATTTCAAGCCTTTTTTTTTGTGTTTTAATCTCGATGATTACTGCTTACAGCTCATGGAAATCAAAAAGCCAGTATCTTAAAATATTCTAATAAAGAATTTATAATATTTCTTTATTAGAAATCGGTAGAAATGTCATTTATACAGAAATGTCGACCTGAGAAGAGCTCTAATCTGATAATTAACTCAAAACACCTGCAAAGGTTTCCTGAGCCTTTTATCTCTCAGTCTGGTTCAGTACTCAACCACCAATCACGGGGAAGATGAAAGTAAATGAAGCATTTCATTTGGAAATCAAGGTTCCAGGGTCTGGAGGAAGAGTGGAGAGGCACAGAATCCAAGCTGCTGGAAGTCCAGTGTGAAGTTTCCACAGTCAGTGATGATTTGGGTTGCCATGTCATCTGCTGGTGTTGGTCCACTGTGTTTTCTCAAGTCAAGAGTCGATGCAGCGTCTACCAGGAGATTTTAGAGAACTTCATGCTTCATCTGCTGACGAGCTTTATGGAGATGCTGATTTCCTTTTCTAGCAGGACTCTGCACCTGCCCACAGTGCCAAAACTACTAGTATCTGATTTGCTGACCGTGGTATTACTGTGCTTGATTGTCCAGCCGACTCGCCTGACACGAACCCCATAGAGAATCTACGAGAGACACCAGACCCGACAATACAGACGAGCTGAAAGCTGCCATCAAAGCAACCTGGGCTTCCAGAACACCTCAGCAGTGCCAGAGGCTGATCGCCTCCATGACACGCCGCACTGATGCAGTAATTTGTGCAAAAGTATTAAAGCCTGGACCGAGTATCGCATGCATAAATTAACATACTTTTCAGGTCGACATTTCTGTATTATAAATTCTTTACTCTAATATTTTTACATAACGGATTTTTGATTTCTATAAGCTGTAAGCCTTGATCATCAGGATTAAAACAAAAAAAAAAAGGCTTCAAATATTTCACTTTATGTCTAACGAATCTAGAGTTCCACTTTCTGAATTAACTTACGGGAAAAAAAAAATTCCACAATATTCAAATTTTTTGAGATGCACCTGTAAAACAACACAAAAATGCAAATGATTAGAATTTCTTACAGAACAACAGTTATTATTATTATTATTATTATTATTATTATTATTAGTAGTAGTAGTAGCAATAGTATTAGAAGAACTACCTTATGGCACACTTTAACTGGCACGTTGCCATTTTGTTTTGTTGCATAATATCCAAGTGACTTGTTTACGAGTTTGTTTACACGTTTTGTTTTGTACATAGACAAGCCCCAAATCAATTTCCATTAGTTGCACTTAGCTCTGTTCTGCCTTATTGTATTTTTAGTTATCTGTGAATGTTTGTCTTTTTATCACTACTGTAATGCAAGATCAATAAATTTTCCATCTCTCTCTCTCTCTCTCGCTCTCCCCCATGATCCTCGAGATTTTTTTAGGATACACGGTATGCATTACATGATCTAGGTCTGCTCACAAATTGTCAGTAGGGTTGCAATTAAAAAATAAAATAAATAAATAATTTTAAAAAAAAACAACAACTATTGGATGGTACTTTATTTAACGTCCACAAAAACACTTCTATTCTTACATTGACATTTTATTCTATATTTATACTCGCAATTCATTTTACATCGTTATTTACTTCTTTTTTTTTTTTTAAACATATAGAAATAAATAACAATTACAACTAAATAAAGGAGAATAAATTGAAAAATGTTCATTTTAAAGATTAAGTAAAAAAATTTAACATCAAACCAGATTCTTCCAGTAAGTTGGTTAAAATAAAAATTTAATTTAAAATTTAAATTAATTTTAATTTAATTTAAAAAAAAAAAAAAAAGAAAAAAAAAAAGGATATGCATGACATCTCAGAAAAGAAAACTGAAACAATTTATCACCATATCTATATTATACAGTCACATCACCCGGCTCTAATCTGCACAGTTTCCTCCTGAATGGAACACATTTGTTCTGGTGTTTATTATAATTATTAATAATAATAATAAAAATAATAATATCGCAGTATATCCTTATATATGTTTCCTAGACATTATTCTGAGATACAGTAATATCACAATGTTATCTGGGACCTTGAAATTTATTGTCAGGATCCCAGTGTTCCACGAGCTGAACCTTAAATAAGAACAGCGGCTCCTACAGTAGCTCATTTGGACACATTTGAAGTGTTATATATCCTTCAGTAAAGGCACTTATGTCTCGGAGTCGTGTTCACAAGGGACGGGCGTCTCATAAAAGTTTAAAAGCTGTGGCAGACAACAGGCACTCTGAAGCAGCACTACATTTACAAGTGCACGTTAAACTCTCCTAACAGTCGAGCTTGTCAGTTGCTGCCAGGCCGCGTTATTCGCTCCATCTTTGCTAGAACATCTAATGTGTTTTATAGCCTAGCTGGGCTTTTATCAAAGCTGAGAAGCTTGAGCGTGACTACACATTCATAAATGTCTCTCTCACACACACACACACACACACACACACACACACGCACGCAAAAACATTCTTGAAGTCATGATGTACGTTGCCTCTGAAGTCCTGAATTAACGTCTGCCGTGTGTCATGGAAAACACTATCGCAACTTCATTGCATTCCTTTCATGCCTCCATTAATTTACAGCTAGATTGTTCTGAAATGAATTAAAAAGATACTTTGGGTATTCTTTAGTTAAACGTCAAATCTGGAATTTCTATAAAGCGTGACACATGCGGTTTTCAAATAAAGGTCGGAATTCTCAATCTCCGTCAAGGAAAAAGAACAAACTGAACAATTCCTACACGGGAACTTGGGGGTAGTCCTCTCAACTGAGTTCAGGGAGTGACGTCAAATCAACATGGCCGCTCATGGCATGAACAGTAAACAAAGCAGCACTTCTCTTTAAATGAGCTGCACTGTAGATCAGTCATACTGATGTTTTTGCAGAGTTTTTTTTATTAAAAAAAAAAACAAAACTGATTTGTTCAAGCCAGAAATGCTTTATTTTGCTGGGGCTTTTTTTTTTCCTCAAAATTTGCTGTAACTTGAATCACTGAAATCGCATTTGCACGAAACTGTTTTGCACACTCTTTCGCAGTGATGTTTGTTGGTTAACGAGACTTCTAGTTACTAGTTTCTGCGATCGCAAAATTGCGAAAGCCTGGAGGGACTGCTATATACAGTGGGGGAAATAAGTATTGGATGTGTCAACATGGTTTTTCAGTAAATATATTTCCAGTGGAAATTTCACATGAAATTTTCACCAGACATCAATATTAACTGGAAACAAAGAATTCACCACAACTTTTGAAATACGTCTGTATCCGATTCCATCAGTATGTTTCACAACAATAAAGTTGTGAAGGTCTTGGGAGAGCTCTTTGCTTTTACCCATCATGAGATGTTTCTTGTGCGGCACCTTGGTAACGAAACACCTTTTTATAGACCATCAATTCACTAACCCAACTATGAATCTGCACAGATAACTAACCGTGATGAGTGATGTATATTTTCCTCCTCAAAACAGCGAACTGTACAGTCAGTGTTATAGCTTTAACAAGTGAATATGTCTATGTTGATTGATCTAAAGTAAATACTTGTGTATACACAGTATAACTTGTTTAAAAGACGCTACTTTGTTTACTGTTGGTGCTGTGAGCGGCCATGTTGATTTGACGTCACTTGCTGAACTCAGAGTTAAGGAGACCATCCAGAGTTTCCGATTTGAGGGGTGTTTTCTTTGGTTTTTATTCCTGGTCAGAGGTTAGAAATTACGTGTTGCGTGACCTTTAGTCGAACGCAGCCTTATAGACAAGTCGTATGTACAAGATTAGAGCAACACACGCAATTAGACCCATTACTTCAGGAAATATAGGTCTCTTCACAGATATCCGACTAGAGTGAACTATGTTCAGCAAGTATCTCTGGTGAGGAATGATTTGCTTTTGGCCAGGATGAGCATGCTAGGATATGCTAAAGGATATGCCACAATTAATCAGCTGTTAGGAATAAGAGAATAAGAAAAGCTTGGTACAGAAAGAACATCCCCCATTCATATACACGTCACAAAAACAGTGCATCCAGAGGTTGTGTTAAAAAACAAAACAAAACACCACCACAGCACTAAGCACATGACACAAGATATAACTGTTTCATTCTGCGTCTCCACTCTGTACACAGAGCCATCATGCTGTGATGGGTGACATGAAGGAATAACGTAATTCAACCAGAATTATAAGGGGGGAAAAAAAGCTGTTCTCTGGTTAAAGGTGCTAAAATACAGAGGGGGAAAAAATTGAGGCAATTCTCCTGAGTGAAAAGACTCCAGATGAGAATGAGCTGCAGGTCAGTGTGTGAAAGTGCCTTCCACTTCACCAGACACAAAGAGAACACAAAGACATAATAGAAACCATAAAAGGTATAAAAGAGTTAGCGCAGAGATTGGAGAACGTCAGTGCTGATTACCGTGATGAATTTCAACCACACGTTCTACTAAAAACATCCCCACGTACCGGTCACCTGAAGATTTCTTCTAACACCAAACAAGTCCCAAACAAAGCATGGCTGGGGTCTAGGAGCTAGACTTACTTCTGACTTTCGCAAAATGAATAAAAAATGTATACGTTTGTTTAAACATAAGACTTTCCAACGTGTTTGATACTGTGGTGTGGCTACTCTTTGACAAATCCCACCACCTGCTGAACTACGCACACGGTCTAGATGTTGGAAGGAGCTATTTAAATTAGGCGTTAAAAGGTCGGTTTTGACTTCTCAGCCGCTCCCGTAACGGACACAACCGGGAAAAACTATCATTTGAACTATAGAACCAATCGTTCCAGCAGTCAGTTACGACGTCAGTCCACAACGTCCGTCGCGGGAGCGGCTGAGAAGGGTCCGCTGTCATTATACGGTACGAGAGCGGCCTCTAGAGGAGAAATAAAAACCATCGCTGACCAATTTTGTTGTGATATTCAAAGTGTTCTTTAATTCATTTCGGATGTCTCCATTTTGTATTTCTTATTTTGGAGTGTTACTTTTCGGTTCAGTTTGGATGTATATCTTTTATTTACTTTAAAGTTTATTAGTAGTTAATATATATTCATATTTATTTCATTTTAAAAACAGTACAGTACATTTTCATGGTACGGTCAGTACTGTTTATTTCTGTAATAAAGTTTGACAATATTTTACTTGGAGTTTTATGTTTTCATTCAGTACCAGTTTTAAAAACCATCGGTTGATTAATCGGTTCTCGGCAGGTAGGTACCGCCCGACTTATCTATCGGTAAAATCCACCATCACTCGAAATTTATAATAGCTTGAACGAATGCCAGAAAATATCTGCAGAATCAGGAATAAGCCAAACCGTTAGCCTTTTTGCATTTTCAATCGCGAGTACAAACAAGATGCTTCATCACCAGAGATATTATCTGAGGGAATAAAGACTATAGCTACATAAATTTACCCCTCACAGGGATTCAAGTACTCACTCATTTTCCATAACCTGCACGGATGCTTTAATTAGCTCTTCACATTTAGTACCTTAGTTGTCACTTTCCAGGCATGTTAATTGGACTTCAGGACAAAGGCAACATCAGGCAGTCCATCAGAGCTTTCACTTGGACTAGCTAATGACTTGTCCACCCATGCATGGCATGACGGACATATCCGAAAAGGCAGAGTTTCACACTTCAGGCATGAGGGTCTTGGAAAGAGTGTGAGTGCGCATCAGACAGAGGAAATAGTACATGGCACACTAAAAGGCAGTTTATATACAGTACATAATTAATTCGAAGTCAACATACACAGGTTGTAGGAAAGGAAGCAGCCTCATCATTTTGCTGCATGATGGTAGTAACATACCAATAACACAATAAGAACAGCTATACTGGCAGCCTGTAGCGATTTAGACTCTATATTTCTACAAATAGAGGCTCAGTGGGTAAAAAAGGTCTATCCAAAACTAGGATTACGGTGTATACGGAGTTTCAAATGTTCTCAGTGTCCATGTGTGGTTTCCTCCTAAAAACATGACAGACTGGCGACTCTAAACTTGTCCCTAGGTGTGAATGAGCATGTGTATAGCATGGTGTGCTGTGCTGTGATGTGTTCAGTGCTTCAGCTTTAAAAAAAAAAAAATAATAATAATAATAATAAAAAAAAATTATCAGACGGGTTTCAGTTTTGGTATTGGAAAAAAGGGACTTCATGTCGTCTCTAATAGTAATCGGGGTATAACCCCGATGTCCTGGTGAAATTGGCCCATCTCTATCATGGCCCCCTAATAATCCCCATCTCTGAACTGGCTACATCAGTCTCTCCTCTCCACTATTAGCTGGCGTGTGGTGGGAGTTCTGACGCACTGTAGCTGCCCTCACATCATCCAGGTGGATCCTACACATTAGTGGTGGTTCAGGAGGTCCCCTAATCTCTGAGTGTCTAGAAAAGTACTATATAAATGTAACTGTAACTAACTAACTTTAAGATCATTACCTCATTTGAAGCAATTTCTGACGTAATCCTTTTAAGAGCTTGTTTATAATAATAATAACAACAATTAACTAATGATGGGGTGGCTGTCGGTTCTATTCCCGGCCCACGTGACTCCACATACCGAAGCGTCCTTGGGTAAGACACTGAACCCCAAGTTGCTCCTGATAGCAAGTTAGCGCCTTGCATGGCAGCTCTGCTACCATTGGTGTGTGTGTGTGTGTGTGTGTGTGTGTGTGTGTGTGTGTGAATGGGTGAATGAGACCCAGTGTTAATTGCTTTGGATAAAAGCGCTATACAAGTGCAGACCATCATACCTGCAAACAACCCCATTTAAATAGGAGGTCAAGTCCTAGTTTCTGCGGGTGATTACGGGACACGTGAACGACTCTGCAAGGTTCCGTGTGGTTTGTAGGTCTTGTGGGAAACATGACAGTGTTATGACGCTCTCAATTTTGACACAAAAACCTTGAACTAGTTCTCTTAAAAACACATCTGGCACAGAGCTGGTGTAGACATTTTTGCGAGGGTTTTCCCCCCCCGAGACGGTCTACAGTCGGCGTACCACCGAATACAATTTGACGCTCTGCTTTTGAATGTGATGCACAATAAACTTCCTGAAAACACGTACGCTCAATCTTTACAACTACTGATAACTCTTGATATCATTTTAGTTGTGATATTTCACATTCTTCATTCATTAACTACTGTGTCCTGGCGACGGTCGAAAAAACGCTGGGGGCAAAGTGGGAACGCATGCTGGAGAGCTGACACACACTCATTCATTCACACATAGGGGCATATTACTATAGTCACTCCACCTACAGCATGTTTTGGGATGTTGGAGAAAACATGGAGAACACGTGAAACTCGGCACAAGCGGTAACCCGAGCTCGGGATCGAAACGCGGAACCGTGACACAGCAACGCTATCCGCTACAGCACCGTGCTCTCCTGCTCATGTTCTAACTCTGACGCATCTCTCAGCCTGACCGAGAGGGTCAGGTTAAAACATTGAATCCTTTCTCATGGTTCTTTGAAAATCTTGCCGATGCCGATTTCGTGATGTGCTTTCGATTGACGTCTTGCTGCATGATATATTTCACTTTTACCTTACAAGACCACCTTGTCTACTCAGTGTGGCTCAAGGTCCCTTTCCAGAACCTTCACACTAACTGTCCCTCATTGGTGGAATGAACTTCCAACCTCAATCCGGACCGCAGAATCTGTCACTATCTTCAAAAAAAAAACAGCACTAGACCCACCTCTTCAGTGAACACCTAACTAACCTCTAAAACGCCAACCACACGTTATCCTAAATATAAATAAATAAATTTAAAAATCACCTACTCTGGCTATTACACCTCTACTCTGCGCACTTTGCTTTTCTAGACCTCAATTATAAATATTGTACAGCAGCACTGCTTGTATCGTTCTCCACTTGATATATCGCTTTGCTTGTATTTCCTCATTTGTAAGTCGCTTTGGATAAAAGCTTCTGCTAAATGAATAAAAGTAAATATAAAGACCAAAATGTAAAACAGAAATATTTTCATTTTCACCCAGAACCCAGGGCGTCCAGACTTTTGCACTCGACTGTAAGTGCGTCTGTAACGTATACAACGTAACACCGTGTATCTGTATCCATATATTCACAATGTAAAGTATTCAGACCCACTTGTTTTTTTTCCCCCACACATAATGACAAAGTGAGAAAAAAATAATACAATTTTGTTTTTGGTAAATTTCAATTTAAAAATCAAACCCTTTGCCCGCAGTCTGATTTCGTGTGCACTTTGGAGCAGGTTTTCTTCAGCTGCATTCATACTTCCCTTCAATTCTTATCAGTCTTTCTGTCCCTGCCATTGAGAAGTACCGCTATAGCACGATGCTTCCACCACCGTGCTTCACCGTAGGGATGGAATTCGTCACTTGATGCGTAATACCTGGTTTTTGTCAGTTGTAGTGCTTGGAGGTCAACCCAAAGATTTTAGTTTTTGTCCCATCAGACCGGAAACTCTTTCCCTTCATGCTCTTAAGTACATGCCATATGCCTTTTACGCAGGAGTGGTTTCCACTTAGCCACTCTAAGTCACTTCTGAAGCTCTGATAGTGGGCATTGTGTTCTCAGTGACTTCCCTTGGTGACCTTACTCCCCGAGTTTAGCCAGACGGACAGCTCCTGGTGGTTTAAAAGGTCTTCCATCTCACAATGATGGAGGCAAGTTGTGGCAAGTTTCCAAGCTTTGGAAATGGTTTTATACCCTTACCTAGATCTTTGTCTCGGCACAGTTTGATTGCGGAGGTCTATGGAGAGTTTCTTGGACTTCATGGCTTGGTTTTTGGTCTGAACATACACTGTGCACTGTGGGACCTTTTATACACACACACACACACACACACACACCTGTGTGCCTTTCTAAATCTCCAAATCTTAGATTTAGAGTGCCTCAGCCAAGGGTCTGAATGCTTAGTTAAATTAGATATTATATTTATTTATTTATTTATTTATTTTAAACGTGCAAAAATCTGTCATTATGGATTACTACTTGTAGCTTATTTGGCCAAAAATGAAAAATTCAACACATTTTAAATGAAATCTTTAAACAAACGTGCAAAAAAGCGAAGGGGTCTGAATACTTTCCGAACCCACTGCGCATGTTGGATCAGACAGTGCACGTGTATACAGTTGAGGTCATGAAGTTTACATACGCCTTGCAGAATCTGCTAAATGTTTGTTTATTTATTTTTAATTAAGAATCATTACAACTATTAGAAAAGGGGCAAACCTTCACTGATTCTCCAGAACACAACACGGTACATTATGATCCGGGGGGTGAAAACTTTTGAACAGAATGTCTGTTGTAAATTGTTATTATTTTGTCTTCTGGGAAACAGGTAAATATCTAATGTAGCGTCTGAAGGGCAAGCTTAACCAAAATAATAGATTTATAATAATATTTCTTTTTAAATGATTAACATTTTGCAGATCCTGCAAGGCGTCTGTAAACTTATGACCTCAACTCTATACAGACAGACAGATCGGTAGACAGAGAGAGACAGAGAGATAAGCAGGCAGACAGACAGACAGACAGATAGGTAGATAGACAGATAGAGAGAGAGACAGACAGAGAGATAGGCAGGCAGGCAGGCAGACAGACAGATAGGTAGATAGACAGATAGAGAGAGAGACAGACAGATAGGTAGTTAGACAGAGAGAGTGAGAGAGAGACAGAGATAAGCAGGCAGACAGACAGATAGGTAGATAGACAGAGAGAGAGACAGACAGATAGATAGGTAGATAGACAGATATAGAGAGAGACAGACAGATAGGTAGTTAGACAGAGAGAGAGACCGAGATAAGCAGGCAGACAGACAGATAGGTAGATAGACAGATTCATAGAGATAGGCAGACAGATAGGAAGACAGACAGAGAGATAGGCAGAGATAGATAGACAGATAGAGATAGGCAGACAGACAGGTAGATAGACAGAGAGAGAGCTAGAGAGATAGGTATACAGACAAATAGATAGGTAGATAGACAGACAGAGAGATAGACAGGCAGGCAGACAGACAGACAGTGAGACAGGCAGATAGATAGATGGAGAGACAGGCAGATAGATAGATGGAGAGACAGACAGAGAGATGGATATCATCTTGTGTGTGTATGTTGGTGTTATACTTGTTGACACTCAGTGTGATGTGTGCTCGGTGGCAGGCCTAGTGTCCTTCATCTACCTCACTAGACACCCCCCCACCCCACCCCCACGCCTCCGAGGACTTAAATTCACTATTCTAAACTCTCAGAAACGACTCAACACGGCCGAAAAAGAAAGAGCTGTCAATCTGTAAACAATCTGGGATGTGGCCACTTGTGCCTGTTGTTTATAAACCAAAAAACATGAAACATCCCCACTTTAATAATCCGTCCGGCATCATAACACACGGGATTTATAAACATTTATAGTTGGGATTAAATGTTGGAGAATTAACACTAGTCGCCCTCAGTCCTCAGTCCCCAGTACTCAGTACTCAGTCACGGAGCTGCTGCTGCTGCTGTGTGTCGCCTCCATGACTGCAACCTAACAGAAGAAAAGTCTACACGCGATTACACACAGCACGCACTTCACGCGCTCCATATCAACGCACATCCATGACTCTCCTACCTGCGGGCTGTCCTGTAGAGCTTCCTCTAGCAGTAATTTGTGTACGGCCGGCATCTTGCTGACGAATGATGGTGCTTTAATTATTTAAGATGTAGGACTCGGTTCTCCAGAATGCACTGCACGGCTGGGTGGGAGAAGGGGGTGGGGCTTGTTCGTATGGGCGGTGCTTATAAACACACCTCCACGATACTTTTATTTTCAGAATCATTTTAATGATGTTGTTGTTAATGATGTTGTTTTAAGAATATTTCGAAAAAACGCGTGTATGTTATCAACATGTCGATGTGGAATGATATCAGAGTGTGCGTGGATTTTATGATAAAAAAAAAATAAAAAAAATAAATAATAATAATAATAATAAAAACTCATGGTCGCCATTTGTGGTAAACCTTATCTAAGAGCGCCCCATAGTGGACGACTAGGGCTCAGTTTAAGCTGAATCACTAATCAGTTTTTATATATAGTGGACACGTCTTGATACATGCTTCAGAAAATTTTAAAAATAATAATTAATTAATAACATTAAAAAAAATACATTAACATGCTCCAGTAATATTTCTACATTATAATATCTTTTAGCACTTTCAAGCTGAAATAAAATAGCAATTTATCATTCTTTACAAAAATACCCATCATGAAACATAAGCAAATGAACAAATAAGCAAATCTAATAGCAAAGCTACATGGTTATGGAAATCAGAGATATACAGTTGTGCTCATAAATTTACATACCCCTTGCAGTATCTGCAAAATGTTGATAATAGAAAGGAAAAAAAGGAGGAATCTTAAAATTGCATTGTGTTGTTTATTTAGTGCTGCCCTGAATAAGCTATTTCACATAACAGAGGTTTACATATAGTCCACAAGACACAATAATAACTGAATTTACACAAATGAAAGAAGGCAACATGATACATTAAGAGCTTGGGGGGGGGGGGGGGGGGGGGGGGGGTTTGAACAGGATGATCGGTGTAAATTATTATTTTGTCTTCTGGGAAACATGTAAATAGCCAATATAGCTTGTGAAGGGCAGTACTAAATGAAAAAAATAATATCTTTAAATGAATAATAATATATAACAATAGCATTATTCTGCTTAAAAGTTTACACCCGCCATCCCCCCCAACGCCCCCTCCCCCCGGCTCTTAATGTGTCGTGCTGCCTTCTTGAGCATCAGTGAATGTTTGCACCTTTTGTAATAGTTTACTGTAAGAGTCTACTGTATTGTAATAAGGTTTGTGGAGGTCACTAGTATGCTCTTTAGCATAACTGTCCTCATGGGGCTGGATGTCACATTTATCAACTAACTCCACCACATAGACAGGAATGGTAATGTTTTCCTCTTTGTGTAGATGTCTCTGTGTGTTTGTGTATGTAAACAATATATGCATGTCTGTTTATGCGTATACTGTTCTGGTTATGCAAACGTGTTCATATAAATTGCATAAATATGTCCATCTTATAAATATGTCCAATTACAGTTTTTAGTGCCTACATTTATTAATGAATTGATCAGTTGTTCTGAATTTAAATTAAATCTGTAGATTAGATCTGTAGATTCAATTATGATACAAAGTCTATTCAAACTGAATGTATTTTTACTAAAATTTAATCAACATAATAAACATACTCTGCATCCTTTGGCATAAGGTATAATGATTGTGACAACCAACCCTATGATGAACCTACACTTAAATGGGTAGTTTTGTAATTGTACTCAAAGAGCTTTTCTGAAACATCCCAGAAATTTATGTTTGCCATCTACCTGACACATTAGCTAGTCCATCCATACACTTTTCCTACCGCTTATACAGGGTCGTGGGGAGCCTGGAGCTTATCCCAGGGAACTCGGGGCACAAGGCAGGGGACACCCTAGACAGAGTACCACCCATCGCAGGGCACAACCACACACTATGGACAATTTGGAAATGCCAATCAGACTATGTCTTTGAACTGGGCGAAGAAACCAAAGTACCTGGTCGAAAACCCTAAAGCACAGGGAGAACATGCAAGCTCTGCACTCTTGCAAACCTGCTAACCATTAATCCACCATGTCCCCACATTAACTAGTCATTGAAGATCATTAATCTATTAGAACATCCTCTCAGTTCCACTACACGTTATATGAGCGTACAGAAGCAAAAAGAAATTGTGGTCTGATATGATCAGTGTGGTACACTCTTGAGGTATTTCCTTTAAAGGAATGGTTGAGAGAAATGACCAAAAGGGCATTATAAGACTCAACAAGAAACGTCATCAATTTCAAAAGCTCTGGGGCACTTTCATATGACTGGAGGCTCAGTCATGCATGTACAAGACGTTCAAAAGCCTCCTCTTTTATACGTAAGAAGCCAAAAAAAACACCAACCCCCCCCCCCCCCCCCCCCCCCCCCAAAAAAAAAAAAAGAAAGAAAAAAAAAACATTCTGAGTTTTGTTTTAAATTAATTAACAGCTTGGCAGCAGACACGGCTCAGATGAAATCATTGTTTCAAGAGAGTGTACAGACTGGTCCTTCGCTTGAAGAAAAAAAAAAAAAAGCTCATTGAATTTACTTAATTCAAAAGCGTACATTGAGTCCATGCGATTGAAATGAGTTACATTAACACAGTATGCTTTTATACATCCAACATGATTTGATAATGTACGTATTTTCAAAGCCCTGAATAAAACCAAAGCTTGCAATTCAATTCTATTCAATTTTATTTGTATAGCACTTTTAACAATGAACATTGTCTCAGAGCAGCTTTACAGAAATATATAAGCACAGGATACAGATTTGAAGTATGTGAATTTATCCCTATTGTGCGAGTCGGTGGAGACGGTGGTGAGGGAAAAACTCCATAAGATGATATGAGGGAGAAACCTTGAGAGGAACCAGACTCAGAAGGGAACCCGTCCTCATCTGGGTAACAACGGATAGTGTGAAAGTAAAAGAAAGTTCATTATGGTTTTAACATGAAGTCTGATTTTTGAACTAGTCCACTGTTCACTAAAGGAGACCTGAGTGCAAAACTGCATGTGGTAATTGCAGTCCTAAGGCCATAGTCGCAACTGTGTCCCAGCAACCACAGCGAGAACGTCCATGTGGAATTGAGGTCCAAAACTATTTCCATGGTACTTCAAGCGGTAACATCCTAATCGATCTCCTGCACTCTCACCCAAGCTGAGGCTCAAACCCAGGCTCTGGTATTGGGAGACAGCAACATTGCCCACTGTGCTATTGTACGAAAACCGTTATTTCTGAATGCAGGTCACACTAATGGCATACTAATGAGACCTCACGAGGTTGTATCAAATGTAACACACACTGGCAATATGTTGATGTCTTACTCTCAACACCTCCAGGATATGGGGAGACAATATACCAATCTGTTTTATGCATGACATCGCATGTACCCATTCCTTCCCCTTCCTTCTTTCTCCCTGTCTTCACTGATGAACCCCCCAACCTGACCAGAACGACATTGAGGCATAGGTAGACATTTGAAAGGACAGCAATAGAGTGTGTGTGGCCTAAAGAAGAATAGCACCTTAGCATTTGGGTGCTGCCGACTGGGGAAGCCCAGCTGGCAGCCCACAGTCTGGACTACCCAATATTTAGAAGAGCAGTTCTGGAACAAGTTGGCTTGAGACTGGAAGGAAATCACTGGGATGAGCTGACATTGGAGAAAGGGGACTGTCCTTTCACATTTGACCAGAAGCTCCTTAACGGCTGCAAGCATTTGCCTGAAGCCTGACCTCAGAGTCCGAGCAGGCTTGGCACTAGAACAATTCATCACCCAACTTCATGACAGCACATTGGAGTAATATGGTGTGCCCAAACAACAACACTTTGTCTAATAGTTCCACCTGGCAGAGGACCACATGTCTGTGCTTGCAGGCTCAGGGATTAAAAACACAGCTATCTCAATAATCAATGACCAAGTCAGCTCCACAGAAAAAGACATCACTGCAAGCCATGGGGTTACATGGACTAGTGCAGCTGCTGCTGAAACAAGGGGTCACCTAACAGGTGCCGGGTGGTTGGCAAGTTGAGGAACCTGGCGATGTGAAAAGGCCCAACAGGTATCCACATCACACTGTGCAGGGTCTCATACTTCCCTCAATACTTAACTGACTTGTCTTTCTCTTCTTTCTGCCTTTTCCATAGGGATTCCCCTAGAAATGAAGGTGGATCAGGTCTATGTGGGTCCATGACCCTCCCCCCAATCCAAGTGTGACTTATATTGCCAGAGCTCAAGGGCTTTGGTGGATTCAGGCTGTGTGCAAAGCCTGATCTGCCAATGCCTACATTAAGATGAGGCATTGTAAAGCTATTGGGAGATGAAGGTGAATGATATTCAAAGAGATGCATTAAAAATTTAATACAAGTTCCACACACAGGATAAAGGTGGCAGTTAGGTCTCACCTTTCCCACCCAGTAATTTCAGGAAGTAAGAGTATGTTCAGCTAGCTGTGGATTTAGGACTGGGCTGGTCCCAAAAAGTAAACTAATAAACTAAGAATACTTTTCCACATGGTTCATTATCACTGGGTACCTGGAGGTAGATAAATCATCAGTTAATGGTCCATTTCTATTGATGGTGGTGTGTGCAAAGGAGGGTTGGGTGTAATTAAGGGAACAAATGTGAGAATGGTCTAATATCCAGTAAAAATGAGGTTCAATAAAAGTCCACACTTATCATTTGTCACTTATAACAGGAGAATTTCAGTTCAGGAGAGGCAACAATCCTATTTGCACCATGAGATAAAGGCCTCTTATTATTCTGCTCCTCTAACTCAAAATTACCCTTCATGGGCCCTTCAAGGTCAGATAGTGGGTTGGGGAAGTAGGCTCCAAGGTATTGGGAATGGACAACACAAGGCAGATTTACCAACATCGGAAGATGAGTTCTTGAAACACATCAAATCCTACTTGGAGAAGATCTCTCACCAGAGGTTGCCAAGTTGCAAGCTGACTTTTTAGACGTGTTTTGTCTCAAATGCACTGATTTCATCAAAGACCACATAGACTCCCTCTGGTGTGGTTATGTGCAGCCAAAAGTGGTTCTTTTTGTATGCTAGAGTTGTAGTCCAAGCCACCAGAGAGCTGGTTCATTTTACTGGACCCGGGCAACTCCACATCACCCCAGATCACAGATGATTTTAAAGATGTGCCTACAAGGAAAGGAATTCGAATTTAAAGTTCTACCCCTCAATTCATCTCTTGTGTCACTGGTATTTTTGTGTTGCATGCATGCAGACATGTCTCCCCTAGTGGCCAGTGGCCATATTTGGACATATGCGCCCCATCAAGGAGCAGGTCATTCAGTTAAGGACACCCTCCTCTCATACGTTATGGCTCTCAGGTCACACAGTGCACACAGAAAAGAAGTCCAAACCGGGCCACACATTTCAACAACATTGGGCTAGAGTCACTAAGAATACCCCAGTATACACTAGTTTGAAGTCCAATATCAAGAACATCATTGATAAATTAATAATATTCAAAAGGTAATAACATACAATAATTTTAATGAAGTAAACACACTATAAAGAAACTTGTCATTTCCTTAGATAGTTCACCAAGGTATTCAGATGGTCTTGTATTATTACATACATTGTCATAAATAATAAAATAGCTGTGCGAATGACTAGACCATTTCACTGACACAAGCAGTCTACATTCATACAGTGCTAATGTTGAAAACATTAACCAGTAGCAGATATATGCCAGGAGACTGTGTGCATGTGTGGAGACTGTATGCCACCTGAGGTCACTGTGAACCAGTTTCTACAAGTCTAACAGGCCTCGCCAAGTGGTGTGAATGTGGTGATCATCTTTAAATCCCCTTTTCAGCTAGTCCTCAGATGACATCCATTTCTCATAATGATGATTTCCTCCTACCCAGGTGTATAGCAGGTGGGAAATCAAGCATTAGTTATATATGTAACTGACTCTGTAAACCTTTGATAACCATCAGGAAGTGGCTCAGACCGGATGAGAACACAATAACCAATCACAGTGTAACTGAGACACATCACAGCATGTAAAGTAAAATGGAAAATAAAAGTAGAAAAAATGAATAAAAACTGTGAGGTACCAGAAAAAAACAATGCGAAACAATAACTTTAAACTGAAAAAGAAAACAGAAGTAATGAAGTAAAAAAGTGAAAAGTGTAAAATACAATTGCTAATGATACCAAAATTGGTCTGCAAATAAGTTCCATCCATCCATCCATCCATCCATCTTCTACCGCTTACTCCTTTTCAGGGTCACGGGGAACCTGGAGCCTATCCCAGGGAGCATCGGGCACAAGGCGGGGTACACCCTGGACAGGGTGCCGATCCATCACAGGGCTGCAAATAAGTTAATTATTTTTATTTGTTTGTTAGTTTGTTTGCTTGCTTGCTTGTTTATTGTTTGTTTGCACGTTTACACTTTCCTGTCAACTTATAGAACTTTGTTCTAAAAGTAGATTAGCATTAATATAGTGCCTTCAACTAATATTGGCACCCTCGGTAAATATGAAAAAAGAAGGCTTTGAAAAATTGTCTTTATTGTTTAACGTTTTGATCTTTTGTTCAAAGAATTCACAAAAATACTCTGCTCTCATGGATATAAAACAATTGCAAACACAACACAGGTTTATCCAAAAAAAAAAGGTGTGCAACAATTATTGGCACCCTTTTAGTCAATACTTTGTGCAAGTTTAAATCTAAGTGAATGGTGCATGTACTGTAAGGTAAGTTAAACACACATCTCTTTGTGTTCTATTAGTTCTGAGACGAACAGATACCTTAGTGGCATTTCCCAAAATTGCACTGAACTGTAATTTCACAATAATAGCTAAGAGACAGATTTATTTCAGCTTTTATTTACTACATCAGACCTTCAGTGGTTCAAAATGTTCCATACACCTTGGTAGTTTTTGGTGGCATTGTCTTTGTGTGTGTGTGTGTGTGTGTAAATGTTTGGCCTGAACTTTATACAGTAAGGGTTAGAATATTATAAGGTTATCATATTATTGTTTTTCCGAATGCATTTATGGATTCCTGTATAATCTGCAACAGTGTTGCATCGCCAGGTTCCTCAACTTGCCAACCAACCAGCACCTGTTGGATGACCCCCCTTTTTTGTTAAGACAAAAAGGACATATTTAAAGATCAAAGTTCTCAACTCAAGTCTTAAAATATAAATAAAGCTTTATTAAATAACTACCGGCAATCAGAAAACTTTTTTTTTTTTTTTTTAAATCAGAGCGTGGCTAGTCTTTGTGTTGAACGAAAGGCCTTTTTGTGTGATACAGCATTGCATGTTGATTTGGCCTGTAAGGACACTGTATGAGATTTTATGGGACACTGTATAAGTTTGTCTTTTCTCTTTCCCGTACTGGATTCCGGTCAGGGGGTTTTTGAGCGTGACATATGTAACACAGTCGTTAGATTCCCCTGCAGACCCTTTTATTGCTGGATGTAAAAATCATCCAGCAATATCATTCGCAACTCTACCTTCCCATCACCCCCCTGTTTCCATGGCGACCCTGTCATGGCGGCCGAGATGAACGAATCATGTGAGGGAAGAGCATCTCTCTTTTCTCCCTCCCCCCTGTGCCTCTCGTTCTTTCGCTCTCTGTGTCCCTCACTGTGCCAGTGCAGAGCGTTCCAGGCTGAGAGAGAGCAAGTGAGCGAGGGAATTGGTGGAAGCACAGAAGTGCTGTCCTCCATTCATCCTTCCTTCCTTTTTCTGCATTTTCCTGGACTTCTCTTTCTCTCACTGCTGATCTCTCCTTCCACCGTGCTGTTCAGGGTAGACTGGGATGGGTTGTGGAAATTCCTCTGCCACTAATGCCACAGGGGAAGGTGAGTGCATTTATGAGTCTTTAAGAAAGAACCGTGTTAGAGCTTTAGAGCACATCATTGACACGGTCTGTTAGAGCGAATGTGTCTGTAGGTGTGTGTGTGTGTGTGTGTGTGTGTGTCCTCCAGTGTAATGAGTGAAGGTATGGTCCAGTCCTGTCATATTGCCAATAAGTGGTATTGTCTCAGGGAGTATAATGTCCTGCATGGGGCTAAGCTTGGAGTCCTCCCAGGTATGCTAGCACCACATGCAGACAGGAGGCTTGATTGTGTTAGAGAATTGTATTGTATTTTTGCAGGGGAAGTTAGTTTCCAGGGAAAGACTCATACAATTTGTCTTGTTTAGTGATGCAGAGCATGAGATTCCTGTCTGAGTGTTTTCAGAAGGGGGAAAAACGTCAGTTATTTTGGAAGCTGTGGTATTTATAGACAAGCTTTGATTTATGGGGACTGTGCATATGTGTGTGTGTGTGTGTGTCTGTGTGTGTGTGTTTGTGTTTCTTTACCTGCCCCTGTTTTCAGTACTTGTGTGTACCTGTTCCTCTCTTCCCGATCTCTATATATTAATTTAACTGTAAATGTTCTGACTGACGAGTCATCTGTCCCAGTGCTAGTGCTATTTTAACACACTTTAAATTTCGCTTGATGTCTCTGTTGTCTTCATGTAAGTGTCCTGGACACATTATTTGTGAATTAGAAAAAGCTTTAAGTTGGTCCTTTAGTCAAAAAGCGCATACTCGTATAGTTTCATTACCACAGTAAGTCATGGCTTTTGGTCTTGTTGTCATTCTGTCATTTGTTGCCTTGGTGATTTCTATAACAGCTGAAATGTTTCTGAGGCACAATTGCTGCTTATCGTTGTTAGTCATCCTGCACACAGGGGTTTCACTGGAATAGCTAAGCTAAGGGTTCACCAGCCATAGCTACAGTATGCTTTTCTGAAACACCTCTTGGCCATTGGATTTCCTCCTTACACGACGTTGTCTGGATACACGTCCTGACCCTGTAGAAATAACCTACATTTTCTTGTCTCGGTCTCTAAATGTATGCATACTGTAAGCCATTCCAAAGTTTACACTCATATACACAGGCTCTTCTGCAAAGCAAAGCCTTTAAAGGCACTGTGACTTATATAACACGCGTCTGGACAGTTCCCGTCCTTCCGGCAATGGCCGGGACACAGTATATCAACAGGCATCATTGTTTTAGCTTCTTACCCAACACTGGGCCTAGAACTGCCCTAGGGGTGAAAAGCTAAGCATTTCAATTAAGGGACCATTGTAGAGTGAGTTGTAAAAAAAAAAAAAAAAAAAGTAGGTTTGGGACTATATATGAGTGACTTCATACTGTATAACATCGATGCAGTAACAGGGCTCAAAGTCAAGCCCTTGGTGATTAAGCTGGTGGCAGACCTACAATAAGAAACAGCGCTGCTTGAGGAGACCTGAACCCTCTCTCGGACTCGTAATCGTCTCCCACGTATGTCTTGCACATGCACGTACAAAACCCAGAGCCTATTCTAGTTAATGGTCTCATGGCTAGTTAGACTGTATTATTATTTAAATACACAATCAGACTAATTGCTGTTTGCTTCTTTCCTGTTCCCAGGTCCTGGAGAGGCTGCGAAAGATGTGTAAGTGTGTAAGAAAATCAATGCAAGTGAGGAAAATCTGTAAGATCACCTGACTGTTCAACTTCCACACTATAAAATGCAGCATTCTCGACTATAATATGATCTAGACAAAAGATTACATTTCAATAGCGTTTGCCACGATTCACTTACTTCTGACCATAAATCAGAAATAAACCAATATCCAGCGCTGAGAAGGTACTAATACTCAAAATGTTTCAGTCTAAAGCCACTCCAGGGACTGTGAAGGTTCATTTTGTTCCCATGACACCCACACAAAGTCCTACACACACACACACACACAACACACACACTCAAGCACGCACATGCAACTGCACAATATACCCCTGAGACACACACACTCATTCAGTAAATCTCTGTGGGTATTAAGACATTTAGCAAAACCAACTCCTGAGAGAGATTCAATCACAGCCTGCACCAGCACGCATTCGCCCCACCGGTAAAAATGGAGCTGACTGTGTGTGTTCCACTGTGGCTCCTGTGGACCCTGAATACACCCTGGCCAATCTTCACTAATTACTGCAGCATTCATCACGTCAGCAATACAGTTTAATCTCAGAGAGAGAGAGAGAGAGAGAGAGAGAGGCCTGCTGCCGTGGGAGCAATACATCTTATTCTAATTCAAAGAATTACTTAACTAGCGTTATTTATGGTATTATAATATTACCTAATTATCATTTGTATTCATTGATGTTTGTTTGAATGTTAATCTAAGAATAAACCTCTCCTACAATGACCAGTATGTTAGGCAGCCTGCGAATAACCCATAAGTCCCTGCAGCTGAATTCTGGAGAACAGATAAAACTGAGTTTTTCTGCAGTGCTGTGAAAATGTATGGATCCTGATTTCTTCTGTTTTTGTGTATATCGAATACTAAATAGGTTTAGATCTTCAAAAGAAATACGACATACAACAAACACAACCTGTGTAAACAAGCAATACCGTTTTTTTAAATTGAAGCAGCAAAAAAAATGTTATCTAATACCTATCACCCATGTGAAAAACTAAAACTTCAGCTGTGCTGCCCGTTTAAGGTCCTGCCACAGCATCTCAAATGGTTCAAGTCAGGACTTTGACTAGGTCACTCTAATACTTTAATTTAGCTTTGAACCATTCAGAGGTGGATTTACTCCTATGCTTTGGATCATTGTCTTGATGCAAAATCCAGTTGGCTTGAGTTTCAACTTACAGACTGAAGATCAGACATTCTCCTTTAGGATTTTCTGTTAGAGAGCAGAATTCATGTTTCCCTCAATTACTGCAGTAAAACATCCCGACACCATTACACTACCTCCACCATGCTTGACAGTAGGTATGATGTTCTTTTTGTGGAATCAATGTTTGGTTTACGGCAGATGTAATGGGACGCCTGTCTTTCAATCAGTTCCATTTTCGACTCATCAGTCCACAGAACATTCTCCCAAAAGGTTTGAGGACCATCAAGGTGTGTTTTTGCAAAGTTCAGATGATCCTTAATGTTCTTCTGGGTTAGCAGTGGTTTTCACCTCGCCACTCTTCCATGGATGTCATTGTTGCACAGTGTCTTTCTGATAGTGGAGTCATGAACAGTGACCTTTATTGATGCAAGAGAGGCCTGTAGATCCTTTGAAGTTGTCCTTGGCTCTTTTGAGACTTGCTGGATGAGTCGTCGCTGTGCTCTTGGAGGATTTTTGGAAGGTCGGCCACTTCTGAGAAGTTTTTCCATTTGTAGATAATGGCTGTCAAGTCCCAGAGCCTTTGAAATAGCTTTGTAACCCTTCCCAGACTGATATATTTCAATCACCTTCTTCCTCATCTAGTGTGTTACTAGCTAAGATCTTTTAACCAACTTCATGCTGTTGAAAAAGTTCTATTTAAGTGTTGACTGGATTGAACAGGGTTTGCAGTAATCAGGCCTGGTTGTGTCGAGTCCAGCTAAACCCCATTATAAATGCAGTTTCACAGATTTGGGGAATTAGTAACTACAGGGGCAAATACATTTTCACACAGGCCCAGTTGGTATTGGATAACTTTTTTGCTTCAGTAAATAACGTTATTATTTAATATTTTCATATTTTGTGTTTATTCAGGTTGCCTTTGTTTTATCTTGGATTTACTTTTCATTTCTGAAACAATTTAGTATGAGATATACACAAAAACCAGAAGGAATCAAATACTGTTTCACTTTAAGGGTTTTATTTAGGCTACTTTCTAACCAAACACAGTCTGCATAAAACTATCTAAAACCGTACTAGCTAAGTGCTTTTCTCACGACTTGATGAGGTTGTTGGATATTTAAATAACAGTGATGCAGACATAAGCCTACTTCAGTCAGATTGCAATCAAATACTGGCTGTCAAAATGTCCTCGGTGCTCCTGCACCATCGCATCATCATCATCATCATCATCATCATCATCATAACAGAGACGAGCTCTTAGAAACTCTGTGCAGATGACAGTTTAAATGACCTAATAAAAAACATTAATAATAAAAAACATAAGATAACTGATTATTTCTGCACCGAGAAGAGACAAGGATGAGGCTCGTGTTTAAATTTAAGTGACTTTTAACTCATTTAACATTGAAACATCTTTGCAATTTGGTAGTAATGCCCCCCCCCCCATTAGTAGATTACTTTATAAATGTAGAGGTACAGTATGCAAGGCATCTTTCAGTGAAACTGGAACGAATTCTTTAAGTGCACTTTTCTCCTTTTTTCACTGTTGTTGGTAACCAGATTTGTTTGTATTTTGTTTTTTTTAAATGCTAAACCTTCTGGTTGTGATGCATCCAAAATAGAAGCCTATTTCATATCATTAAATCTATCATAAAAATTTTTTATTAGTTTTTTTTTTTTTTTTTTTTTTTTTAGTTTTTTTTTTAGAACTACAGTACTGTGCAAAAGTCATAACATGCTTCTTTTTTTTTTTTTTACACAAAATGTTGCTATCTTTGCTGACTAATATTTTTCTGTAACATTTAATGTTTTGTTTGGAAATATATAATGTTTTTGTACTGACTCAATAATGCAGAAGTCATAAATGAAACGTCTATAACAAAATTTGTATTTTCATCCATCCATCCATCCATCTTCTACCGTTTACTCCTTTTCAGGGTCACGGGGAACCTGGAGCCTATCCCAGGGAGCATTTCCTTTGGGTACTCCGGTTTCCTCCCCCAGTCCGAAGACATGCGATTTAGGCTGATTGGCATGTCCAAAGTGTCCATAGTGTGTGAATGTGTGTGTGATTGTGCCCTCCGATGAGTTGGCACCATGTCCCGAGTCCCCTGGGAAAGGCTCCAGGCTCCCCTGTGACCCTGTGTAGGATAGACGATACAGAAAATGGATGGATGGATGGATGGATGGATGTCCCTGTGTTAGTGCCTGTTTGGATGATTTAATGTTTCTTAACATTACAGTTTTGGTCTCTCCGTGTTTGTGGGGAAAGAAAAGTGAGGTATTAAATGTACATACTGGACAATAATTTTTTTTTGCTCTGAGACCGTAAAAATATAATTCGCTTCTTAATCAAAACATAGAATGGAATTAATTAATAGCGCTTCAATATTAAAATTAGTCACGCATAATGTCACCTTCACTTGCACAACTGTCTCGGCGCGAGTGTTGACTCACAGCTGCGCTTTCAACATATAGAGCATTTTTTTGGTTGGATAAATACACGGGTAGAGACGATAAAAATCTAACACGAGCTTGTCTTTTGTAACAGGACAGAAGAGCCGTCACAAGATGAGGAGAAAAGAAGGTCAGTGAGAGGTTCCTCTGACAGAGACAAAACCACATCTTTTACAATAGTAAGCTGTCATTGATGTATGATGTCATTTCCTGTAGGAACTACGGAGGGGTGTATGTGGGAATACCGACAGATATGAATCCAGTGCCAGCCAGTCAGTCCACATCCACACGGAAAGGTAAGGCTTTCTGAGAGCAGCATGCACCACTAGAAGAAATTATTCAGTGATAATGTAGGCTTTCAACAACAGCAAAAAAGTGATGCATCAAACTGCAGTGTTCTGCCAGTGTCAGAGCTTGAATACTTTTCGCAGGCTCTTTCCCAGCACTGTGTGAAATGAAGAAAATTGGAGCTGTATGCCATTACCACTTAATTATACATCCATCCTGGGGAAAGAGTGTTAGTGGGTCGCTGTGTGATGCCTCGATCGCTAGAGTGGAAATGTCACGCATGAATCAAAATTGACAGTACTTTAGACGTTGTTAACATTTTTACACATAACTTGAAGGACAATGGTATAGAGCCTGAATTTGACTTCCATTCAGATTGAAATTGTCGTAGAGCTGCATTTAAGAAAATGAAGAAAAACAAGAGTACCTTGTACTTTCTACCCATGGGACACCTTTCGAACAACCAGCGTTTTGTTCATGGCAGTTCATATTCATATTATAGTCATATTCAACAGTAGGGATGGGTGATATGACCAGATATGCATTTCTACGATACGTTATATGTATCATAATCTATACAAACATTTGCTAACAAACTCCCAGCAGTGTGCAAAAAAAAAAAAAAACCTAACATGTTTGATACTTTAATTAATATTGAAAAAAATAAAATGATTGTATATTTTTAATATGATCCCTTTCATGTGTAGTGTCCACATTTATAGACAGTCAATTTACCATGGATAGTCAAGTGTCCGTTTGCTCTCACGTTGCTAATCTGACGTGATCACGTCGATTGCTGTTCACAACATCAGAAGGATTCGTCCATTTTTATCCATACAGACCGCTCAGGTGCTGGTTCGGTCTCTTGTCATTTCAAGACTGGACTACTGCAACTGACTCCTGGCAGGTCTGCCTCTGAGCGCTATTCGACCTCTGCGACTGATCCAGAATGCAGCTGCTCGACTTGTTTCGAACCTTCCTAAGTTCTCCCACACCGCCCCATTGCTACGCTCCCTCCACTGGCTTCCTGTAGCTGCCCACATCAGATTTAAAACACTGATGCTTGCGTACAAAGCCAAAAATAGACCAGCACCCACTTACCTCAAATCACTTATCACACCCCGCACTGCGCCACGCTCCCTCTGGTCCTCCAGCACCGCTCGACTGGTCCCACCATCTCTCAGGGTACATGGAAGGCATGCATCAAGACTCTTCTCTGTTCTGGGATCTAGGCGCTGGAATGAACTTCCCCTAGATGTCCGAACAGCTGAGTCACTGGAGGTCTTCAGACCACGACTAAAGACCTACCCGTACCTAAAATACGTAAATTTTAAGTAATTAAATACTTTTTTTTAGAAATAAATTTAAAAGTAATTAAATACTAAAATTATCAAAAAAAATTTAAAACTTTTTTACTCTGTGGACTTTTCTTACTATATTACCTCCCAACAGTGTTTTAAGACTGATGGTATTCTTAGTCCGTGACCTAGTCAACCAGTATTGGGATGTATTTATTGACAGAGACTTTATTGACAAAGGCGTCAGCCAAATGCCGTAAATGTAAATTTAACTCTCTCTTTTTTTTAAGTTTTAGGAAAATCTAAATTAACATAAACTTCTATAGCTCTCTAGACTGTCATTTTTTGTTTTTGTTTTTTTACCTCCTTGAGTCATTCAACAGTCCTAAACTCTGTGAATTTTGTATGTTCAAATGGTGTTTTCTATTAAAAAACAAAACAACAGCAACAACAAAAAATCAAATTGTCCTCAAACCGAATATTAAAAATCTTTGGTCACTGGAAGGTTAAACTTTTTATCATTTCAGGCTTACTATTTGAGCCTTTTTTATTTGTTTTTTTTTTTTTTTTTTTTTACTCATGGACGATCCAGTTACTTTCTAACATGAGTAATATTAAACCGAATAAAAATGAATACGTCATGCAACTTTAAAAAAAGGAGAGAAAATATAAAAGAATCTGGATATGCGTATAAATAATGTATTAAAGGGGGGGTCATTTACGCGTGAAACGGTTAAAAATGAAATAACACTGAAATGAGGGGAAAAAAAGTCTCTTAAATATAATAACACTGAAAGGAGGAAAAAAAAAGTCTCTTAAATATAATAACACTAAAAGGAGGGAAAAAAGATCTTAAATATACTAACTCTGAAAGGAGGAAAAAAAGTCTCTTAAATATAATAACACTGAAAGGAGGAAAAAAGTCTCTTAAATATAATAACACTGAAATGAGGGAAAAAAAATTATCTTAAATATAATAACACTGAAAGGAGAAAAAAAATTATCTTAAAAAAACTCTCTAACCAGGTGCTTCCAGTCAGTTTGCAATTACTCAACAAAAAAAAAAAAAACAATTAAATTTTTAAAATAAAAATAAAAAATGTATTGCAACACAATTTATCACGATATTGATATTATATCATCATACCACCATCATACCATCATACCACCCCACACCTACATTCATTATATTCATATTGCAGAATGCAGAGCTGAAGGAAATTTAAAGCTACTTATGTTCCTTATTTTTGAACATTTTGAACAGAAGGGTTTTAGCAGGACGGGAATAAACTGAGCCACGTTCCATTTTTCTGATGAAGAGCAATGAACTAAGACTAATACAAACGTCAAAAATCTGAAACAAGTGAATAAAGCTGAATAAAGTACGGATCTGTTTGAAAAATACAGTAGATGAATGAGTAAAAAGCAGATGCGGCTAATTAGGGTGTGTGTGTGTGTGTGTGTATGTGTGTGTGTTTGTGTGTATGTGTGTGTTCACTCTGGCCACATCACATGGCCTGTTACAATCCCTTTAGTGACTTTTTCCAGAAGGTTTCCAGAAAAGATGACACACACACACACACACTCACACACACACACACACACACACACACACACACACACACACACACACACACACACACACAGCTTACCGACCATGTGTTGCACCTGTCATTTAATCTGTTGTAGCATCTGCTAAACCTCAAATCAGACTCAATCAAATCGTATGAACCCTTTTACTTCTTTTGCAGACTAGTATTTTAGAAACAGAGCAACAAGAGGCCGCACTACAGGTAAGTCCGTTTTGTCTACACGTAATGCAAGCAAGAAATGCAAAACCGCAGAAACGACATGTCATGAATCAACAAAATGAACCAATAGCCATTTTCCTGTCTTCCCTGCAGTTGAATATCTATAGAAGGAGTTTCCCCGGACCAGAACAGACACCACAAATGACCTCTGTGTGACATTATATGGTCCTGTATGAAGTGGAGCTGTGTGACTCTCCTCTGGGATTCCACTCGTACGGGATCTCTGAGCACGGCGATGAACTGGGTTTAAAGAGGCTTTTGCGGAAAACGAAACGAAACCCTGGCATTTCAATGGCACTGGAACCATAATGACATTTGTAGCTCAGGAACATGCCTGAAGTTCAACCGTAATGAAGGCATGTCAACGCTCGAACCTCTGACCAGACTCTGCAATAAAGGACTAACCTGCGTCTAGGCTCCAACGTGAGACACAGTTACAGTTGTAAAATTTCACGATAGCATATGTAGTAAAGATTAATCCGGCGCTCAGTCCAGCGTTATGTAGTACTGAACGAAGATGTCCAACTGACTATGTTCATCACCATCCATGAGCAAATGAACACAGAATGAATACATCACGCTCCTAATGTGCTATGTTACTAGGTACATTATAAATTAGCTCTGCTGAACCAGGAAGTACTGGGACAAATTCTTAGTGGCCTTTATATTTAGTTTGCTATATTTTATGTCATTCCAAGCACATTACATTACTTGTAAGTGCATTGCTTCTATCAAAGATTGTGTATATTGGGGGGGAAAAAGAAGATTACTAATGTTTGCTAAGTCTGTTATGTATTCTATATATACACTTTATAAAGTGGTGCTTGAAAGTTTGTGAACCCCTTAGTATTTTATATATATATATTTAATTTTTTTTTTTGCATAAATATGACCTCAAACATCATCAGATTTCCACACAAGTCCAAAAGGTAGACAAAGAGAACTGAATTAAACAAATGAGAGAAAAAATATTTTACTCTGTAATTTATTTATCAAGGAAAATGATCCAATATTGCATATCCGTGAGTGGCAAAAGTATCTGAACCTGTAGGATTAGCAGTTCATTTTGAAGGTGGAATTAGACTCAGGTGTTCTCAATCAATGGGATGACGATCAGGTGTGTGTGAGAGAGCACCGTGTTTTATTTAATGACATGGATCTATTAAAGTCTCATCTTCACAAACACGTGTTTGTGGAAGTGTATCATGAAACGAACAAAGGAGATTTATGAGGACCCCAGAAGAAGAGTGGTTGATGCTCATCAGGATGGAAAAGGGCTCCACCAATCCACAGTCAGACGGTCTGTGTACAAATGGAGGAAACTGAAGACCATTATTACCCTCCCAGGAGCGGTTCACCGACAAAGATCACTCCAAGATCAAGACATGTAATAGTTATGAGGTCACAAAGGAACCCAGGGTAACTTCTAAACAACTAAAAGCCTCTCTCACATTGGCTAATATTACTGTTCATGAGTCCACCATCAGGAGAACACTGAACAACAATGGTGTGCATGGCAGGGTTATAAGGAGAAAGCCAACGCTCTCCAAAAAGAACATTGCTACCTGTCTGCAGTTTGCTAAAGATCACATGGACAAGCAAATGGAAAATGTTTTGTGGACGGATGAGACCAAGATAGAACTTTTTGGTTTAAATGAGAAGCGTGATGTTTGCAGAAAGGAAAACGCTTCATTCCAGCATAAGAACTTTATCTCATTTGTGAAACATGCTGGTGGTAGTATCATGATTCGGTTGTAGTTTTGCAGCATCTGGGCCAGGACGGCTTTCCATCATTGATGGAACAATGAATTCTGAATTATACCAGATGGACATCTGTTCATGGTATGAATCTGAAGAGAAAGTGGGTCATGCAGCAAGACAACGGGCCTAAACACACAAGTTGTTCTACCAAAAAGGGTTAAAGAAGAATAAAGTTAATGTTTTGAAATGGCCAAGTCAAAGTCCTGACCTTAATCCAATAGAAATGTTCTGGAAGGACCTGAAGTAAGCAGTTCATGTGAGGAAACCCACCAACATCCCAGAGTTGAATCTGTTCTGTACTGAGGAACGGGCTAAACTCCTCCAAGCCGATGTGCAGGACTGATCGACAGTCACCACAAACATTTAGCTGCAGTTATTGCTGCACAAGGGGGTCACACCAGATACTGAAAACAAAGGTCCACATACTTTTACCACTCACAGATATGTCATATTGATGATTTTCCTAAATAAATAAATGACCAAGTATAATAATTTTGTGTCATTTGTTTAACTGGGTTCTCTTTATCTGCTTTTCGGACTGATGATGTTTCAGTTCACATTTACGCAGAAACAGAAAATTCTAAAGGGTTCTCAATCTTTCAAGCACCACTGTATATGCATGCTAGACAAGGAAAGAAAAAGCTATGTGCTTCTTTGAAAAGAAACCATTTGGCCAAAGGATATAGCGCATTTGGGTTTTCGATGCTGCAAAACTGCAGGAGCCGAAGCTACTGTATGTGTCTGTTTGCTAAAACTGAAATGGTTTGCAAGCCAGTGTTACAGAGTAGTGCAAATGATATTACCATGACTTATATACAGACTCAGGTGCACAGGGAAATGAAAGTGTGGCTAATTTTAGCAAGAACACACCTTTGAAATGTTTAGAGAAACTAAGCTGTATTTAGAATGCAGTTTGTCGGAGTATTTACATTTAGGAGTAAAGGAGAATCTGTGTCTTCTACTGTAGAACGTCACGTGTCTGTGTAGTGGTTGAAAACTGAGCAAGCTAAGATACACTTAAAAGCTACACTTTATGTACTTCAAAAGCTAGAAACATGTCCAAGGTCAAACCACTTTTCACCATTTCATTTGAACGCAATGAGTTCCTTTCTTTTTTTAAGGTCAGATAAAATACAAATGCAGTTGGGATATTTCAGTCTGGCATTTGTCGCCGCAAAACGATGACAGTTAAGCAAGTGAGAATATCTTGAATATAGTCCAATATACTGTATGCAGTATTTCCTATTATTAGATTACCATAAGCCTCATATAAGATTATTAAACCTATTTCTAAGTTTACACGTTTACAATTTTCTTATTTCTATTAGCAGATCATTTTAATTCTTTCTAGAAATAAATACTTAAAATTAAAATTGGACTATTTCAAGCTTGAAATGAGTAAAAAACAAACAAACAAACAAACAA